>NC_138771.1:493519071-493759071 GCF_965119305.1 Pelophylax lessonae
TCTCTCTTTCTTCTCTCTCTTTTTTTTTTTCTCTCTTTCTCTCTCTTTTTTTTTTCTCTCTTTTCTCTCTCTTTTTTTTCTCTCTCTTTTTTTTCTCTCTTTCTCTCTCTTTTTTTTTTCTCTCTTTCTCTCTCTCTTTTTTTTTTTTTTTTTTTTTCTCTCTCTCCTGGATTTCGCATAATATTGAGGGTATTTGTGACTTGCTGGGACATGCAGTTCCCTGTGGCAGTTGGGCCTACATGCCTTGCCAGTTTTTTGGCATTTACACTTTTTGATGTAGAGGTGGAAAGTAAATGTACACTACATGTGGAAATCAGAATTAGCCATGATTTCACCTGTCATTCCTGCACTGTAGTGTTCTCCATTGCTGACAGCAGTACAGGGTCTCCAGATCGTCTGTGTCACAGGTAAAAAAAATATGTTTGCTTTTTTTTTTTTTTTTACTGTGTGTGTATACTTGCATCTGCATCAGAACTGCTTTTTTTCCCCCCTAATACAAGTCAACGGAAATGCATTTAAATGCTTGAAGCATCTCAAATAGGAAACTAAAGGTACTTGAGAGCACAATGCATTTTCCCATCTTCATAAGCCCCGACTACCAATGCTATACTTCTATAGAAATGTCTGTAGTTGTTGGCAGCCACTAAGGATCTAAGTTGGTGGTGCTGGGGACCCAGGGACTGGCAAACAATCAGCCCTGGTGAAGACAGCGCTAGACTCCTGAAATAGTGAGTACCTGTTTACTAAAGGTCAGCAGCAACAGTATGTGTAACTGCTGCCTTTAATTTATTTATTTTTTTATAAATGAAGTTCCCTTTTCAGATACACTAGTCTACACTACCTTGAAATCACTTATTATACAGGATTTATATAGCACCAACAGTTTGTGCAGCGCTTTACAAGGGAGAGGGTACAGTTACAATTTTCCAGTTCGAGGGTTTGGTGGGGCCTTGCTTTTGAGATCTTTGCAATCTAAAATATAAGGGCAAGTGATACAAAAGGTATTAACTGTGTGTGGATAAGTTGATTGAGAAAGTAGAAGTTAAAGTGGAGTTCCACTCAAAAGTGGAACTTCCGCTTTAAGTGGTCCTGACCCCTTGACATGCATGTCATTTTTTTTGAGGGGGGGGGGGGGGTAGCGGGTACCTAGTTTTGACAGGTACCCGCTCCCACTTCCGCTCAGGCCGCCTCTGCGGCTCGGGCGGAAGTTCCCCTCTCTCCCTGCAATCTTCTGGGACACATCACAGGTCCCAGAAGATTGCCCATCCATTCAGGACGTGCAGCGCGACTCGCGCATGCGCAGTGTGCACCTGGCTGTGAAGCCGCAAGCTGTCACAGCCAGGTGCCCACACTAGAGATGCCGGTGCCACGGGGAGAAGACGGAGGGAACCGAGGCTCCCCCGGCCGCATTGCTGGACTGTGGGACAGGTGAGTAGCTGCTGACTTTTAACAAACACAAAAGCCAGTGGAACTCCGCTTTAAGTTTGTTAGGTAGAGGCAGGATAGGAGTGTTCAGGGACTGTCCAAAGGCAGACAGAGTAGGAAATAGCTTATCAGATTGAGGTAGGGGCGTTCCAGAGAATGAGTGGCTCTGGAGAAGTCCTGAGGAAAGCATAGGATTAACTAGAGAGCAGGAGGTCTTGGGAATAGTGGAGAGAAAGGTTTGTGTGACATAAGGTTGGTGATATTTCTCGGGCCACAGCTTTGTATGTTAGTATTTAGAATTTTGTTGGCAAGAATAGCAGCCAGTGGAGGAATTGGCAAGTTGTTTGGGTTTGGAAGTGGCATTCATGATAAACTGCAGGGGGATAGCGCGAGTAGTGGTAGGCCAATGAGGAGGGATTTGCAATATTTGAGGCAAGAGCTAACAAGGGAGAAAATAAATAGCTTTGTGGTGTAATTGATTTGAAAGGTTAAGGTGGCAAGATTTGGACAGCAATTGGATTGGAAGCTGAAAGGACAAGTAACCCTAACAGAAGAGGAAGGATTAAGAAGAAAATTTGGCTAGTTTCCCCCATCAACACAGACGGAATCCCTCCTGCCGGTCTATTGTCTTCTCCCGGTGAGGCAAGCTGTCCCAGTCGGGAGAAGACAGTGATTATCGCTAGCGAATCCGGCAGGCTGGTTTTACCAAAGTTGATCGATCGACCAACGTGGTAGAATCAGCCTGCCCATTAATGGTTAGAATCTCGGCCGGTTCCTGCTAAACCAGCCGAGATTCCAACCATGTATGGCCAGCCTAAGATATAAATTTAAAGCTGAAGCTAGGTATGGATATTTTTGTATAACTACAAAGGCTTTAAAATTGTCACCTATCTAAAAATTTTAAGTACTGTAGTTTTTTGTCATTTCACAGGCGCACACAATTTTGACCTGTTTGGAATCTATTCGAACCAACTTCGTGTTTTTATATTCTATCAAAAATTGGGCATTCCATTGTGAAATTTTCAGGAAAAAAATACAGCATTAATTTTGTGAACACCACCACATTTGTTAATCCACTGCATAAATATCTTGCAACATAAAGTTGCAACTGCCACCATTTTATTCTACAGGGCCTTTCAGACAATATATAATGTCTGGGAGTTCGAAGTACATTTTGTGTCCAAAAAAAATTAGATTTTTAACGTGTGTGAGAAATTAAAAAATAGCCCTAGACGCAAAGTGGTTAAAACATACCAACCATAGGTATTATAATTGTCGGTTGTAAGTGTGCAAAGTGACTGTTATTCTCCAGTTGTTTCCTCTCTTCTGTCTTCTAGTATAAGCAGTGGTGTACAGTGATGGACCAAGGTAAAATCCCATCCGAGATACGAGCGCTGCTAAGCGGAGAGGACCTCAACAAACCGGCACCAAACTCTAGCAAGCAGCACCGAGCCATCAAGACCGAACCTGCAAACAAATAACCCAATGTGTGTCCTGTTCAGGTTTGGGGTGAAGGATTTCCAATAGATAAGGGAGGCGGGGGGTACAGGAGAAACGGCAATATCACGGAGTAGACATGGGCCAGACAGAATGTCCCACCACAGTCACACACTATTATTAAACATTTATATAGTTCTGACATATGCAGCAGTTCTGTACAGAGAACACTGATTCAGTCCTATTAGTGTCTGCACCAGAGGAACTTACACTCTAGTATCCTCAGCACAGTCACACTAATTCGTTATTATTATTATTAATATTTATTATTAATAATAATATTTATTATTATTTATTAATACAATTCTATAGCTCTGAGGTATTCTGCAGTGTGGTACAGAGAACAGTTACATCAGTTTCTGCACCAAAGGAGCTTACACTCGATTTATACCCACTACGGTCACACTATTATGAATAATAATATTTAAAATAATAATTTATAATGTACATTTTAATATAGCTCTGACATATTCCTAATTGCTGTATAGAGAACACTTTGTCATTCACATCAGTCCCTGCACCAGAGGAGCTTACGCTCTAATGTCCCCCCACAGTCGCACACTAGTTTTATAACACATTTCTATAGCTCTTACGTATTCCACAGTGTTATACAGAGAACCCTGAGCCAGCCAAATCAGTCCTTGTACTAAAGGAGCTTGCACTCTAGTGTCCCCACCACAGTCACACTAATTATTATTATTGTTAATACATTCATATACAATAGCTCTGAGGTATTCTGCAGTTTGGTACAGAGAACGGTAAGCCAGTCACATCAGTTTTTGCACCAGGGAGCTTACACTCTAGTATCCCCACTTCAGTCATTATTATGATGATTATTATTAATAATAATTTTATTATTATTAGTTATTCTACATTTATATAGCCCTTACAAATTCCTCATTGCTGTACAGAGAACACTGTCACATCCACTTCAGTCTCTGAACTAGAGGAGAATACACTGTAATGCCCCCCCCCCCCCCCCCCCCCACAATTACACACTAGCATGTGTTTATGTACTATGTTCTATTACAAATGAGCTTTTCTAGAACTTTCCATGAATTTCAATATTCATACTTGTATTTTTTAGGTGCACCCCAGAAATATTTGAAGCCGGACATGCCTAACATGCCGACTGCTGCGTGATGCGAAGGAACAACGAGTTAGGACAGCTCTGCCCTTACCCGGAGACTTTCGACATGAGTCCTGACCTCACACAGGGGATAAAGCCTCTTACCCACAATCCGCTTGTGTTTGTGACTGTCACCATCCTGTGCGCAGCTAAGACAAGACAGCAGAATATGTTCCGTTACAGTCATCTGCATTTAGAGATGTAGCGCTTATATCTGTTTTGTTTTTTTGAAACCAGCACTAACCCTTGCAGCGTGAAAGGAGTCGATGTACAGTTATTCTACCCAATATGCGTCCCAGTTGTACAGCATAGGGGAACTGTTGGACCAAATCATTTCTACATCGCAGCATCAGTAAGCCACACAAGGCACTCGCACTTTGACCTTAGCTGTTTTGGTGGGAGCATTATTGCTGCTCGGACTGCGCCTTTGCTTGTTGTATGGCCCCCTCGATCCTGTCATGGCTCATCTTCTATCCTGTTGCTCTGGTGTAAAATGGCGATGAACTGTAAGGAACTCTCCGATCAGGGGCGCCCAGGAGAAAAAAAAACTTCAAAAGGGCAAATATGATTCTAACTCAGGAAAAATGACCTTACTGTGCATGTACGGCATTGTATCTCTACAGGGGCATTGTCCTTGCTGAGCCGAGCATTGGAAGGTTTTGCGCACTTTTTAAATACCATGTTGTCAATGATCTGAAAACACCCAGAATATCTAGTGGTAGTTAGAACCAGTCCACATGAATGTTTCTGTAATTTTGAAGATGTGCGTGTTTTTTTTTATTTTTTGGGGTAGCTTCTGTAAGCCACTTCTTCAAATCCAAAAACTGTCAGAAACCAGCACTTCTATTCACACATATAGTCTCTGACACCAAGGATGGGATTTTGTGACTTGAACAGAGTGTTCCCACAACTTCCCATCCTGTTCTTAGACAATCAACATCTGCCTTCACATATTCCATGGTGATTGATGTCTGTGCTTCCTGTGTGAATATACTGTATTTTTCGCTCTATGAGACGCACCTGATCATAAGGCGCACCTAGATTTTAGAGGAGGAAAGCAAGAAAAAAAAATATTCTGAACTAATATATATATATATATATATATATATACACACAGTATACGGTAATAGTGGGGGTACTTGCAGAGAGATTTGCTTGTAGGCACTGTCTGTCTGTGGCTGAGCCAGGGAGTTAGCATGCGGCTGTAGTATAGAGCAAAGCCGCTGCTTCCTGTGTATGGCTCCTCCTGTCACAGGCTGAGTGCATATGATATCACTCCGCCTGTGAGCCTGGTGTTCCGTGAAAAAAAACCTACCCGTGAGAAATGCATACCCTCGTCACTTCCGGGGCACCTACGTCACCACTATGTCATTGAACAGCTGAGGAGCTGACTAGTGCTCATGCTCGGAGGGTATGGATTTTTCACGGCAGTGTGTGTAACATTACACCACCTCAGCTGTTGCTGGGGCGTTTACAGTAAAACAGCTTGGCTGCAATACGAGTCATCTCCGCTCCTGTCCCTGTCACTTCCCTGATCTGGGCTAGTAAATATAAAAGCGGCGGCTGGTGTATGAAAAGATAAATCACGGAGCCGAGAGCCGCTTTTATATTTACTAGCCCAGATCAGGGAAGTGACAGGGATAGGAGCGGAGATGACTCATATTGCAGCCGAGCTGTTTTAATGTAACCGCCGTGTTACACACACCGCCGTGATCATTTCATACCCTCCGTGCATGCGCACTAGTAAGCTTCTCAGCTGCTCCATTACGTATCCGGGGCTGTGAGCATGCGCACTGCTACGCTGCTCAGCTGTTCCTCACAGGAAGTGACGTGGGTATGCATTTCTCACGGGTAGGTTTTTCTCACGGAACACCGGACCTATACAGGAAGTAGCGACACCGTTTTAGACTAACAGCTGAGCCAGGATTGGGGACACCGTGGAGAGCCTCAGGGATACTGCCCGGTACCCAACATGTAGGGATTTAGTCAGTAATTGCTCCATAATACGCACATACATCCCCCCCCCCCGCCCCGCCCCCGTTTTTTGGGGGGGGGGTGAGTGCGTCTTATGGAGCGAAAGATACGGTAAATGTTGGGGTATGTTCTGACACTTGTTTGAACTGAAGAAGTGGCTTGGAGAACTACAAAACATTTTCAAGAATGCAGAACCGATCCAGTTGAATGTAAGTAACTACTACTAGTTATATCATGACCTGGATAAATGAGAACCTTCAAAGATGCCCAGAATAATGGTAAAATATTTTATTTTTGCTAATTGTAGTTAGTAATGTTGCCTAACATCCCCACTAAGCTTTGTTATTAACCCAGCCAGATTCGTAAGTATTTAGAGTAAGCAACTTGCTTGCGCCTAGGTGTCTTGGAACTTCAAGAAAAGAACCTGCATGCTTTATGACTGGCAGGGAATGCTGAGACATGTGGGGTGTTTTTTTTTTTTCTTTTTTTTTCCACGATCTGGAAAGTTCATGTTTTAGATGCCTTCTTTAGCACTTTACATTCAAAAGCCTATTTGGTTTTGTACTGCACAGGCCACAAAGAGACCCTGCTGCCAGACCACTTCAACAAAAATCTTCTCAAAAGATTATATGCATTCAACGCATCTTATGCATGGTATTTACTTGTAAAAGCCTCTCTTGTGTGGTTATCTAAAAACACTGAGGTTGCTGCTGGACACCTCCATCTTGGATGTGATGTCAGCAGCCCCTACCTACTATTTCGTAAGCTGGCAGCAGGGACTCTGTAACATATTTCCTGCAGGTACAATGGTAGAGGGAGTGACTTTAGCAGCCAGTGCCTAACATAACCTATAAGAAGTTTTAGTTTGGTATATGCAGTTAGAGATAACCTGTCAACTTGCCCACTCCTAACTGCTTAATGTATACTTTAATGATGCCCCCGCCCCCTGTTCCTTCCTCTGTGTCTGAGGGTGCAAAATACCGATGTACAGGGCTTTTTTTCTCAGAAAATTGGCGCAGGAACTCAACCACGACCCCCCCCCAAACCCCCTCCCCAAATTGGTCAAAATTTCACTAACAGTGGGAGGCTCTTAAAGGGGCAACAAATACCAGGAGTACATTATGTACAGAGTGCAGAGTCTAGTGGGGTTACACACAGAGTGCAGAGTTCAGGGGTGTGCTATGTGCAGAGTTTTGGAATGTGCTACGTACATAGTGCAGAGTTTAGGGGTGTACTACATACAAAATTCCAGGGTGGGCTACACACAGAGTGCAGAGTTCATACTTCTTCCACAGCTGCTTAGCTCTGCATCCTCCGCCCACAGCTCCCTTTCACCCCTCTGCTTCTCTAGTACTTTCCCCTCACACTGTAGGTGGCTTCACCTCTCTCACTTGCAGGGAGATCATCCAGTGGGGGTGTCAGTATCCGCGCTGCACCCCAGGTACCCGCATCTCCTTTGTCTTCATACTGCACTTGGAAAACGCAGGAAGCCAGACCTCCTGTGTTTGAGTGATGGTGGTGAGCAAGGAGCAAAGGGCCTGAGCCAAAGGTGGTGGAACTAAGTTCCAGCTGAAAAAAAGCCCTGCCCATCTACTTTTGAAAATTAGAGGGGGTAGTAATGTAACCCGCCTCCTTTTTTTTTTTTTTTTTTTTTTTTTTTGTGTGTGCTATTGGCTGCTTATATTGCACTAAACCATGGGGGAGGGAGTGCCACATGCTCCACCTACATGCGCAGACATCGGGTAGGAATTTTGCAGTGGCAGCCACAGAACAAGGAGTTGCAGGGTAGCATTGGAGAGGTGGTTCTAAGGTGCCCTCACACATCTCCCTTACCTCGTTTTGAATGGGCAGGTGACAGGCTATTTTTAAATGACCCCTTTAGCTGCATATGTCCTTTTTGGGTCTCAAGGGATGATTTTTCTGTCCTGATTTCAGATGCTCTTGTCGGCCATGGACATGGTCATTACAAGCTTCTCATTGGGTTTTTTTCATGCATTTTACATTATGATGCATGCCAAATGAGAATCATAGGAGGTGAAAAAGAGCTGACAAATCTGGTGCGGGGATCTCACTTTTGCAGACCTTGAAAATCAGAAAAAGCTAATAGTTGATTGCACCTACCAGCATACACCTGTAACTCAAATGCCAGTTTTAGGTGGAATGACCCAGGATTGTGGCCTGTATCTCATATATTCCATCGTTGATCTTTGTTGTTTAATGGAACACTAATAAATTGTTGGAGAAAAATTCTGATTTACTAATGTTGAAGTCTTATTAAAAGTGTAAATGACTTGCAAATTGCTAGAGGTGATTTTTGTTTTTATTGCTCAGTACAGATCTCCACTCAAGGTAATAATTGTGAATCTGGTGTATTAAAGCTAAAGTTTAATCTGCATGTATTCTGAAAAAGTAAAGAGGGCGCACCCGCCTAGCGCGCTGCCTTTACAAAAAAGGGTTTTATTTAAAATATATGGACATCATACTATATTATAAATAAAACCCTTTTTTGCTAAAGTAACGCGCTAGGAGGGTGCGCCCTCTTTACTTTTTCTTTCCAGAGTGGTATTCGGGTTCCCATGACCTGCTGAGGGTGGCAGCACAGCCCACGAGGCGCTTGTGGTAGTGGACCTTCATCTTCCATCTGTCACATTACCACCTCTCAAGTGCAGGAGCATTTACTTTCTTCTTGTATTCTGCCTTGACTTGGTCCCCCTCTCACCCCTCATTCAACATGCCAATGAAACTTATAAATAACACTTTTCTGTTTTACATTACATATTTATTTATATATAGGCTTAGTGATGTCATCTATGAAATGCAGGCAGATCGCGGCTGGTGGGAGGAGCTGACAGGGTAATATGGTATTCATGATCTCCTACAGCCACTTGCTGCCCAGTGATGGCTACATTGCATTACTCAGGGCAAATCTCCTGATGGTGACAACAGTGCCTGTGAAATGTGTGCTGAAATGGCCACTTGTAGTTTCCATTGGAAGCCCACATGACAGTGAAACAATGCAGGAGCACAGTTTAGAGACGGAAAAACAACTTTGTCTCCCTGTATCAGGAAGAGCCTGAACAAGGACCTCTACAACAGGATTACTAGGGATTATTTTAACGAAGCTGCAGCATTAATAGTATTGAAAGTGTCTTGAATTAAAGAAAACTCTGGGATTAGAAAATGTTATCTGAATACAAGAGTCGTGTGTATTTTACTTTCTTGGTGTGCTTTACCTCTGCGCAAGAGCTTCCTGTAATAAAGACCAGTCACATATATAAAAGGGAGTCTCCTGCAGCAATAGCAGAAAAATGCAGTAGCGCAATAATGGTGACACCTTCCTGCCACAACTTAACCACACAATACCAATACAATGTCAGTAGTGCAAAATAGGATCATAGAAATGAACCCTCAGAGATCCTTCATAAACCTATATCATAAAAATAAATGTTCTGTTAAAACATTAAAATTGAAGTCCATAAGATATGCACACAAAAAATGGTCCAAGGAGAACTCTTGATATGATGTGTGTTGAAGCTATGGGTCACCAATCCCCACCACCACCGTGTCCAGGGAAACAACTGAAAAACGCACTCACCAAATGCTGTTGCTTAATCACTCTCGTAATTAAGCTAGAATGCAAGGATCACACTGGAAAAATCCCATAGGTAAGTAGCGAGTCATACACTCCAACCAAATGGTGTTGCTTAATCACTCTCTTGCTTGAATCAAGTGTCTCCTCCACAGTCTAGAAACTATGAGACTCCAACCATCTCTTCAGTATGTAGGTGGAACCTCCAGACCCTTACAGTGGGATTGTGCTTTCTCTTCACATGGTTGGAGTGTATGACTCGCTACTTACCTATGCGAGTTTTCCAGTGTGATCCTGAGATTCTTGCATTCTAGCTTAATTACGAGAGTGATTAAGCAACAGCATTTGGTGAGTGCGTTTTTCAGTTGTTTCCCTGGACATGGTGGTGGTGGGGGAGATTGGTGACCCATAGCTTCAACACACATCATATCAAGGGTTCTCCTTGGACCATTTTTTGTGTGCATATCTTATGGACTTGAATTTTAATGTTTTAACAGAACATTTATATTTATGATATATGTTTATGAAGGATCTCTGAGGGTTCATTTCTATGATCCTATTTTGCACTACTGACATTGTATTGGTATTGTGTGGTTAATTTGTGGCAGGAAGGTGTCACCATTATTGCGCTACTGGATTTTTCTGCTATTGCTGAAGGAGACTCCCTTTTTATATACGTTTTTTATTTAAGTAGCAGCATTATTATTAGGTCTGCGTTATCTCCTAAGCGCTTGGGGTTACTCATTATTCCTTTATTTAGAGGCGTTGTGGGTATCTGCTTTACAAAGACCAGTCACAGCTGCTCTCTCTATGTGCAGAGTTGCTGGTCTTGCCTCCTACCCACCTGTAGTTTTATGCAGACAGCCTGTAGTGGGGGGGGGGGGGGGGGGGGGGGTCTACTCTCATAGCCCTGCTCTCTGCACAGGGTATGTATAGCACAGTGAAGATGTCATCGCTACTTTACAAGTTTTACTTGTAAAATCCTTTGTGGCCATTGAATAATATATATGAATACAAATTGTGTGCCTGGAGTTTAGCTTTAAAGTATTTGTGAACACTTTACCATAAAAACCAACAGTACGTCCCGGTTCACATTAGTGCGATGACAGCCATCGCATGTGATTCGGAGCGCACTGCACTGAAAATCACATTCGATGTCTGTGCGATGCAAATTCAGCCATACAGATTGTGTGGCTGAATTTGCATCGCATTCGAACCAATCTCGCACAGGCCCTTTTTTTTGGGTCCGCACCAGTATTGAATCATATGGGTGTTCACGGTCATGTCCGAACTGACAGTTCGCACTGTGATATGCGAACTGATCTGGGGGGTGTTGTTAAATGTCTATTGAAACCCCAAGAGATACGCATATGCCAGTGTGAATTGCCTGCAAATTGCGATGGCGGGATTCACAGGGTACCCGCATCGCATATGTGTGAACCGGGACTAAGACAGCAAATAGTATTTGTTGATTCTAATTTAATTTACTTGTACAGAAAATAATCATGTATGCCAACTCTGTTTCTGTACTAGCTACGAGCAGCTGCAGTTTTGACAGGGAGATTCCTTATGGGATCCGCTGTCAAAAAAGGCAGAAGGGATGCGTGGGGGCCATGCATGGATCCCAAGGATGCAAGCTGAGCATGGCAGCACCAATCTGCTTCTGTGCTTGGGGTGGGCAATTCAAAATCGAGGGGAAACCGCAGGATCTTCTGATCTTTTTGAGTAAATTAAAAACTAATAAAGAGCAGGCTAGATTTACTATTAAAGGATAAGTTCAGCTTTGGGAAAATGTTATGTTTCACCCAATTTTAGAAGTTCCCAATACTAGCTGTCACTGTTAGAAAACAGCTGTGTGTGTCCGAACGAACTACAGGCCCCAACATCTTTAGTGGCAGTCGGCTTGTAGTTCTCAATTAACTACTACGACGCTGTGGTAGTTCATGGAGTCTCCCTGTCACTGAGTATCGGCTTCCCTGTACGGGATGTACAGGGAAGCAGATACACTGATAGTGTGCAGGAGACCTGCATGGCATCAGCAATCTGCTGATCGCTGGTGCAATGCTTTACAGGCTCCTGCAACAAAAAATAACACATGCACTTTTTTATACCTGCAAAAAGATGTGCAGTTATTACTTTTTATAGAAAGGTGAACTTCTCCTTTAATAATATGAAAGCCCAGACACATACCTGTATATGTGTGTTAGGAATTTTTGGGGAAACTTACCCATTAGGCCTCATGAACACTGGACATTTTGCTAACTCTCCTAGATTCCTTTCCTCCTGGCAGCAGCGTTTTGCAGAAATAAAAAGCCTAGCACTTATGCCTAAACGCGTCTAAATGCGCCTATAAAGCATTTTTTTTCCTGCCAAAACTCTGCTGCTCCTGGATGCAATAGCTGTGGCCTTTTAAAATTTCCCCTCCTAGTACATATCTGCTCTCCCCAGCACAAATACCCCCTTGCAACGCAAATCCACTCCCCTCCAATCTCCTTATGGCCCCCCACCTCCCAGTGGCCAGGGCAGCTTGTCCCTTCTGCCCACCCCTTGCCCCGACCTGCCTAATTAGTATTTGTTAGGACTAAAGCACATTATTATTTATTTATTTTGGTGTGATTTAAATATTATTATTTTTTTTTTTTAAGTTTAAACTTTGGACACATCATTTCTAATTTAGTATTCAGTTTGACACAATGAATCTAAATCTATTTTTTGAGCACTAAATGCCCATGCAAACCCAGATATTACCTAGTAAATGTAGTAGTGACATCATCCCTGTGCTGTATAAAACCATGTGCAGAGAGCTGTGGGAGCGACTCAATAGGCCCCACCCACTACAGGCTGCCTGCAGAAAACCTCAGAAGGGAGAGACAGACCAGTCACCCGGCACAAGAAGAGAACAGCAGTGAACGGTCTTTATTACAGGAAGTTCCTGCACAGAGGTAAAGTTTCACACTGGATTATTGCACAGATCTGGAAAAGATATATAAAGTCCGCCAAGAATCCAGTAAAAAATTCAACATGCCTCTTATACTTAGAAAATACTAGCAAAAGTGAACCTGTTCCAGAATGGGCAAGGTTGGGGATGGGGGAAGGAGAGAATGGTGGCAGCTGGGGTGGTGAAAACAGGTGGATCAAGGTGGAGGCAAGGGCAGTGGTGATAGAAGTTGGAGTGGCGATGGCAGGGAAGAGTGGTGAAGGCAGGGGAAAGCTGGTAATGGAGTAGATTGTTGAAGTATGACTAGGGTTTTTTTCAATGGCACCTCCTGAACTGAATGTATGTAATGGCAAGAGTTGCTTGGGTGTGCTGGAAGGTCTATTGATGCCAGCTGCAGGGGAATCTGGAGGGTTACTGGAGGGGATCTATTTTTTTGTGAAGGGGACTATTGTTGCTGGGTTGGGTCTTATGTTGCTGGGGGGGGGGGGGTCAGTCATTGCTAGAAGGGATGTACTGTTGACAGAGGGGTCTTTGTTGCTGGCTGCCAGAGGGTCTATTGATGCTGGCTACTGGGGAATATATTGATCCTGGAGGAGATCTATTTTTGCGAAGGAAGGAGGTCTGTTGTTGCTGGGGAGTTCTTCTGTTACTCGTGGGGGATCTGTTGTTGCTAGGAGTGATGTACTGTTGAGGTAGGGGTCTTTGTTGCTGGCTGCTGTAGAGTCTAATGATGCTGGCTACTGGGGAAACTATTGTTGCTGGAGGGGGATATATTTTTGCAGGGAGGTCTAGTGTTGCAGGGGGTCAATCGTTCCTGGGAGGGATCTAATGTTGCTGTCCGTTCGAGGGTCTATTGATGCTGGTGGTTAGGAGTCCATTATTGCTGGGGTGGATCTATTGTTGCTGGGGTGTCCTTTGTTCCTAGGTCTATTTGACTGCCTTTCTTGTTATTAACAAATTCTATACAAAATACTTAGCACCACAAAATGATATTTGGTTCTGTATTCTCTAAAAGGGGTGGTACTTGGAGGTGGGTAAGGGGTGGAACCAAGGAACGGTGCTCAGAGGTGCGTAGGTGGTGAAGTCAAGGGGTGACTCTGAGGGTAGGTGTTCTTGCACCTATTCTCTGAGGAAAAAAAGCTCTGAGTATAACTAAAGGCAAACTTTTTTTTTTTTTTTAATTTGTATGGAGTGCAGAGGAGGGATTAGAACATGTGTCTGTTTTCATTGCTGTCTGTGCCCCTGGTAAGAAGATTCAGACCCCCGTTCACAATGGGGCGACCTCACAGGTCGCGGAACGCAGCTCGCACCGCGGCCTTCGGAGCGGCCGGCACGGACTTCATATCATTGAAGTCTATGACGGTCGCTCCGGGTCGCCCCAAAGAAGCTCCGCACCCTTTTTCTAAGTCGGAGCGACTTGTGTCGCTCCTATTAGAACGGGTCCACAGCTTCTCTATGGCAGGCGACCTGTCAGGCGACCAGGTCGCCTCACAGGTCGCCTCACAGGTCGCCCCAGTGTGAACGGGGTCTTACTCTCTCTATTTGTTATGTTTACCGTTCTCAGTGAAAGTAAAAAAAAAATCCCAAATTCTGGGTTGTCCCCAGAAAAGTAATAGTGGGGGAATCTTTCAATGGAGACTCTAGTTCTGGTGACCTGAGGGTCCCCAAGGGATTCCTATAATTTGCAGAGATTTCCTCTCACTTCCGGTTGGGCCATGGCACAGGAAGTGAAGGTAAATTTCCCCAATAGGACACCGATGGGGAAAGAAATGGGACAGGGGTCATAACCCTCCCTTGCTCTATCCAAAATGAAAAAAAAAATTCCTATAGTTCTACTTTAAGGTCAAGGTGAGGGCAGGGAAGATTAGTAAAGGCATGAAAGAATGGTAAGGGTAGGGATGAGTGGTAAAGGCTGGGGAAGATTAAGGTCCGGTAGAGTGGAAAGAGCAAGGAAGAGTGGTAAGAGAAGACTAGATGGGCAAGAACAGGGAAAAGTGGTGAAGGGCAGGAAAGAGGGGTAAAGACATGGAAGAGTGGTAAGGATGGGGAAGATCGTTAAGGTCAGGGAAGGGTGATGAAGGTAGGGGAGAGTGGAAAGGGCACAGAAGAGTAGTAAGAGAGGACAAGACTGGCAAAAACAGGGAAGGGTGGTGAAGGACAGGGAAGAGTGGAAAGGGAGGACAAGACTGGCAAAGACAGGAAAGAGTGGTGAAGGACAGGAAAGAGGGGTAAGGACATGGAAGAGTGGAAAGGGCAGGGAAGAGTGGAAAGGGCAGGGAAGAGTGGAAAGGGTACGGAAGAGTGGAAAGTGTACGGAAGAGTTGAAAGGGAGGACAAGACTGGCAAGGACAGGGAAGATTGGTAAAGGCAGGAAAGAGGGGTAAAGGCTGGGGAAGATGTTAAGGTAGGGAAGAGTGGTAAGGGAGGACAAGACTGGCAAGAACAGGGAATAGTGGAAAGGGAAGAGTGGAAAGGGCACGGAAGGGTGGTAAGGGAGGACAAGACTGGCAAGGACAGGGAAGATTGCTAAAGGCAGGAAAGCGAGGGGTAAAAGCTGGGGAAGATTGTTAAGGTAGGGAATAGAGGTAAGGGAGGACAAGACTGGCAGAAACAGGGAAGAGTTGGAAAGGGCAGGGAAGAGTGGAAAGGGCAGGGAAGAGTGGTAAGGGAGGACAAGACTGGCAAGGACAGGGAAGATTGGTAAAGGCAGGAAAGAGGGGTAAAGACATGTAAGAGTGGTAAAGGCTGGGGAAGATTTTTAAGGTAGGGAAGAGAGGTAAGGGAGGACAAGACTGGCAAGAACAGGGAAGAGTGGTAAAGGCAGGAAAGAGGGGTAAGGGCAGGAAAGATAATGGCCGCTTTTAGAAGCAATTTCCTTTCTTTTTTCTAGTGAATGCCTCTGAACGCAGCTCTATATGAGCTAATGTGTCCGCGCACATTGTGGTGTTTAGATTGGTATTTTAGAGCAGCATGTAGGGGCATAAAATAAGGCTTCGTTCACACAGGTGTACTACAGCGTATGCCCATGTAAGGACTGTGTGTACCTGCATGGAGATACTCAGAAGTTCCATGCATCCCCATGTAGGCAGTCCCATTCATGTCATTTGCTCCAATTTTTTACACCGGTATGCCCACAGCCGTAAACGCAGACAGTATGCGTAACTGATGTCATATTGGGAGCAGCGACTGTATCAGCTAAAAAGGACTGCTTTCACAAGGATGCATGAAAAACTTGTGCATCCCCTTGCGGGTAAACACAGCCCTTGCATGGGCATATGCCTGTGTGGAAAGAGGCCTTCATGCCAAAAACCTGTGTTCATAGAGATGCGCACTGGTGTAATTTAGGCATGTACATTCATAAATGCTCACATGCATGCATATACGAGCATGTATGTATATTCATTTCATTCTAGTGCCATCCATGTGCATGCAGCCTTGCTTACAAATGACAGCAATATACACAAGGGCGAAATCTGAACTCCATCTTACTTCCAATGTCCTTTTATAATAGTTATGGATTTGCTTATCCTGGAGTCAAGCTTTGAGTTATTAGGTTGTGCCAAAACTCTAGGGTTGCCACCTCATCCCTTTAAACCAGGACACAAATTATTTACACAGGTTCTGAGACTGATATAATGCACATAAGGCTACATTCACACCTGAGCGTAGCGTTTTTCGCGCGTTTTTTACCGCGATTTTACCGCGATTTTTGCGGCGTTTTTTACCGCGATTTTACCGCGATTTTTACCGCGATTTTTGTGCAGGCGTTTTTAGATTGAATAGAGATCAATGGAAAACGCCTGTAATCTGCCCAAAAAGAAGCTCATGTACTTTTTTGAGCGTTGGGCGTTTTGTAAACAGCGTCAAAACGCTCAGATGTGAACAGGGGCCATTGAAATGAATAGGATTTGTCTTGTTGGGCGTTTTGAGAGCTGATCCTAGAGCAGAAAAACGCCCCAAAAACGCCCCAAAACGCCTAGATGTGAACGGAGCCTTAGGCACTCAGAGTTTAATTACCACCTTAATCAGCCACAGAACCTGTGTGATTAATCTGTGTCCTGGTTTAAAGGGATGAGGTGGCAACCTTAGGCCCCTTTCACATAGGCAGACCATTCAGATCCGCCTGTCAGTTTTTTTGGCGGATCTGAACGGTCCCCCCCATGCATCTCTATGGGGCATCGGATGTCAGCAGAGACATGTCCACTGACATCCGATCCAATCCGTCAAATCTGGACGGATAGAAACCCTATTTTCCATCCGTCCAGCGGATCGGATCGGATGAGAACGGACTGACGGTCCGTTCCCATCCGATTCCCCATAGAGATGTATGGGGCTCTGACAGCTGTGTCTCCACACACAGCACGGAGAACAGCTGTCAACCTCCTGCTCAGCAGGGGATCGACGGATCGATCCCCCGCTGAGATAAATGGAGTCCGTCCGACGGACGGACGGACTGACTGTGTGAAAGGGGCCTTACTCTACATTCAAAACATCTCAACCAGCTTTAAAGCTCCAAAGCTATCCAGTGATATACTGAAAATGGGAAATCAATGTGATTCATTCATTTATGTGATTTATCTCATACAAGGGATCATGGATTAGTTTGAATACATCAACATATTTGAAAATGATGCCGAAGAGGAAATGCCCTTGAAATGGTTTCAACAAGACAATGACCCCAAACAAAGTTACAGATCTCAAATTCTGAAACGTAACCATATTAAATTGTAATTTAGTGCACAGTTATTGCAGCCAATCCCCTGGATGTTTCTAGAGTGACAAGGATAGGCGCGGCTATGCGTGTGTGCGCCCTTCGTCTCTCCCTGCGGATTCCTCCTAGGGAACGCTGCGCCCACAACTCTGACTAATTGGCAATTAGCGATAGGAATGACTATCAATAAGAGGTCTGGATCTAATTAAATCAGCATGTCAGGCACAGCAGAGACAGGGAGGAATCGTCCCCCGGAGAAATGTCATCTCTCTAAAGGCCCGTACACACGTACCGATCGTCGGCATACAAACGTCGGTGGACGAAGGATCTGCCGATTGTACGCGTGTTAGTATGGTGCCTCCGACAGATGTCTGCGCACAATCCGCGGACAAAAGTCTTTCGTGCAAACATGAAAATATTTGTATGCCGACACCAGAACGGACGATTGTTCGCCTGTCAGTACACAATTCGGCCGACAGACCGCAGATTTGCAAGACTGGGCATGCTCAGAAAATAGAAAACACAGGGAAAGTTAACCATTACATGACATCACTTCTGCAGTCGGCGGACAAAATTCTTGTGCTGTCCTTGTGCTGTCTTTGCACTTTTCAGCAGACACCGACATCCCGGGGAGAAAAGAGGAACATTTGTAAGCCGACCATCGGTACGTGTGTACGGGGCTTTACACAATCGCAGGAAGAAGCGCTCATTGGAACCACGAGAAAAGTTGGCTCACCTGGCACACGCGCCAAGCCAACTTCATTTGAAAAAAACAAATAAAATCTGCAATGGGAATGAGTGTAAAAAGGAACAATCAGCTACTTTTGCTAACAAGACACTAACAGCAAACATATAAATGATGATAAAGCAGCGCTAAATCCAAAAAGCCAAATTATAAAAAAAATGTGCTAAAACATAACAGAATACAAATAATGTGAATGTGTGAATAATTCAGTTTTAAATGTGACAATATCACAAAAATATGAAGATATAAATCAAAAACCATATGTGTATTATATAAACAAAGTCCCAATTAAAATTTGTGATGATTAATGACACTGTGAGCTTCTATAAGCAAGTCTGGGTGTCTCCACGTTCCCACTTCCTGTCACTTCTGCCACCAGGTGACACCATACAAAGAGGCCCTTTTACCAGAAGGTGTTGACCATCAAATTATAACTGGTCAAGCGTCTAAACCAGAAATAATTGGACTCCACCCACAATCACCATCTGGTTAAATATGCCAGCATCACGTGTATCAAAAAAATATAGTGCATGCCCATAATGAAGTATGTAAAAAAATATCGATTTATTTGAAACAAACGATTCCAAGTAAAAAGAAAACTCTAATGGACATGACCACTAAAATGTCAAAGTTTCAGCAATATGGCAGTATGGTGACCACACATTCCATATGAATACAGACATTATTGCCGCTTCCACTGTAGCAAGCTGAAAAACGCCAAGTAGATGTGAACCTGCTCACCAAAATGTCATATAATCTGTAACATGTTAATGTGATTCCAAAACTTGCTTTGAAATCTGCAGATTTCATTAAAATATTAAATAATAGTCCTGCCATGAGGATCCTTGCTCAGACACTTCCTGTTATAGGGTGACAACACTCCCTGTTGTGCTCTTATGCTGTCACCCTTTCACATGGGCTTCAGACGGAGACCAGAAGCAGATGTTTCAACATACATTATACAGGCATGAGCCAATTCTGTCATCCATCTGGAAACCCACTCAGAGAAATGCCATACAGCCATTGGTGCAGTACATGTAGAGAGGAAGTGGCTGTAAAGAGGTCGCCAGAGATCAGCAGCATTGAGATATAATAAAGGACGAAAAAAGGTAAAAACAAGGATTTTATTAAAACATGGCAGCAATAAAATGGGACAAATAGGCTCCTTACACCACAGATCACAATATGCACTGTGCAGTTGGAGCAGCAGAAAGAGATATTTTTATTAAACTGCCTGGGAAAGTTCTTTCTCTTGGCACTTAGGGAGTAAAGGCCCGTACACACGTACCGATCGTCGGCATACAAACGTCGGCGGACGAAAGATCTGCCGATTGTACGCGTGTTAGTATGGTGCCTCCGACAGATGTCTGCGCACAATCCGCGGACAAAAGTCTTTTTTGCAAACATGAAAATTTTTGTCTGCGGACACCAGAACGGACGATTGTTCGCCTGTCAGTACAGAATTCGGCCGACAGACCGCAGATTTGCAAGACTGGGCATGCTCAGAAAATTAAAAACACAGGGAAAGTTAACCATTACATGACATCACTTCTGCAGTCAGCTGAAGTCTGCAGACAAAATTCTTGTGCTGTCCTTGTGCTGTCTTTGCACTTTTCAACAGACACCGACATCCCGGGGAGAAAAGACGAACATTTGTATGACGACGATCTGCGTGTGTGTACGGGGCTTTAGAGAGATAGAGAGCACATCTGTCTGGATATTTGCCTGCTAGGGGGGGACCATACAAGCAGAGATCTGAGACTGGGAGGGAGGACACGCAGGGCCAGTGCAGCATCACCTACATCACAGCACCTGCACCGCTGTTGCAGAGAAACTGTAGCATCCACTCGCCCTTTGCTTCCCACCACTGATCACTGGACCTTTCAGGGAGAAACCCCCCTCCACAGAGAAATGTCACTGCAGCATCCCGGGAACTGGTCAGAGGTCTATTTGCCCAATGCTGATACTGCTAGCAGGGACTGAGCCACTGAGTGTACTAAATCCATACCACAACCATACTGCACTCTATACCGCACTTAATCCAAACGTAAACTGCACCTATACCAACCCTATACAGCATTATACTGAACCTTAATGGGATCTGAACCACATCTACCTTGAATCTGTGCTGAGACTATACTGTATCTATACTGCATGCCAGTTAACTGGGACCGTAGTTAAATGCACAGACGCTCTTAAAGGGCCCCAACGATAGCAGGCTGAAGAACATCTCAAAGGACTGCCCCTCCCGTAATAATTATTCTGCAAGCCTCCTTTGTTCCCCTGCCCCTCCATCGCCATCCTCCGTTTATTTTGGACAGTGCATACTCAGCCGGTCAAGGACTAGCATTGCCATCGTAAATGTGCTCTGGCAATTTAATTCCAGCACTCGGTAGATTAAACTTACTACTGCTCACTGCCGTACTTGAGGTGGCCTTGCTACTGTTTGTGCTGATCTGGATGCCAAATCATTGTATGCCTAGTCTGTACTGTAAATCACTTTGTATGCTAAATTGTGTTATTACCATTGTTAATCCATTTATGCTTACCTAGTTACCAACCACATTGGGTGACAATATATTAAATTTGTCTTTTTCTACCTGGTTTGAAGCCTGTTTTCTTTGCTATAACACTACTAAGTATTGCTTTGAGTGATTTCCTGTGATATTTTATGTTTGTACCTGGTGTGTTAGAGAAGCCGAGGTTCTTGAGAAGGTCACAGAAAAAGACAGAGGACCAATTCTATCCAGCGGCTCCTACAAGGGTAGCACTACAGAAATAAGGAAGAAAGTCAGGAATGAGGCAGGAAGAAAGTCGGGAGCCCAAAGAAATATAAGCAGAGAAATGAGGAAGGAAACACTCATAAAGGAGCTGGAATCCCCAGTGAAAATCATGCTGTAGATCCAAAGAACACAAACGGTAGATCTTCCAACTTTTATGTGGCAGCAGCCAACATAGTTTGGGGATCTTTTACCTCCTTCATCAAGGCTGCAAGAAAACCAAATCAAAACGCGTTTAAAAAGGACATCGCTCTCTGACTATGCAGGAAAAAGAGACGCTGTGTAAATCATCATAAGAGGCGCTAACAGTGACAATCAGCTGTACAAAATTGCAGAATGTCCAATCAGATTCTAAGATTTATGCCTAGTACACACGGGCCGAATGTTGGATGGCATCAGCCGGTTCAATAAAAACCGACCGACATTTGGCCTGTGTATACTGCAGTCGGTCGGACAGAAGCCAGCTGTTCACCGATCAGCTCTTGATCAGTACTCTCAGCCAATGGCTGAGTGCACTGACTGGAGTGTTCTGGCGGGGCGGTCTCCCTGTCAGAACACAAAAACACAGCAAGGGAGATTGCTGTACTAACATCGGATTGTTAGTACAGCGGCTCCTCTATATAAAAATATTAGTGTGTACTAGGCTTAATGGCCCTGGTGAGGTTGATTTCGTCAGACAGGGTTATCTAACCTAGGGTACCGAGAATCTGAAACCAGAAAGGAAAGGGTCGCAAAAAGAGTTCGAAACCACAAAGGAGTTTAAGTAAACTTTAATGGTTCCCATCATTTCTACACTAAATTCTTAGCTCTGCACACCTACTGTGCCTATTATGAGGGGTTCTCACCATCCCTGCACTAAATTCCTGGGTCTGTACTCCTGCTGTGCCCATTATAAAGATAATCCACCATCTTTGTGCTGAGTTCCTGGTTCTGTGCTCCTGCTGTGCCCATTATAAAGAGTACCCACCCACCATCTTTGTGCTAAGTTCCTGGTTCTGTGCTTCTGCTGTGCCCATTATAAAGAGTACCCACCATCTTTATGCTGAGTTCCTGGTTCTGTGCTCCTGCTGTGCCCATTATAAAGAGTACCCACCAACCATCTTTGTGCTGAGTTCCTGGGTCGGTACTCCTGATGTGCCCATTATAAAGATTACCCACTCACCATCTTTGTGCTGAGTTCCTGGATCTGTGCTCCTGCTGTGCCCATTGTAAAGAGTACCCACCCACCATCTTTGTGCTGAGTTCCTGGTTCTGTGCTCCTGCTGTGCCCATTATAAAGAGTACCCATCCACCATCTTTGTGCTAAGTTCCTGGTTCTGTGCTCCTGCTGTGCCCATTATAAAGAGTACCCACCATCTTTGTGCTGAGTTCCTGGTTCTGTGCTCCTGCTGTGAACATTATAAAGAGTACCCACCCACCATCTTTGTGCTGAGTTCCTGGGTCTGTACTCCTGCTGTGCCCATTGTAAAGAGTACCCACTCACCATCTTTTTGCCGAGTTCCTGGATCTGTGCTTCTGCTGTGCCTATTATAAAGAGTACCCACCATCTTTGTGCTGATTTCCTGGTTCTGTGATCCTGCTGTGAACATTATAAAAAGGGTACCCACCCACCATCTTTGTGCTGAGCTCCTGGTTCTGTGCTCCTGCTGTGCCCATTATAAAGAGTACCCACCCACCATCTTTGTGCTGAGTTCCTGGGTCTGTACTCCTGCAGTGCCCATTATAAAGAGTACCCACCCACCATCTTTGTGCTGAGTTCCTGGGTCTGTACTCCTGCTGTACACATTATAAAGAGTAACCACCATCTTTGTGCTGAGTTCCTGGATCTGTGCCCATTATAAAGAGTACCCACCATCTTTGTGCTGAGTTCCTGGGTCTGTACTCCTGCTGTACACATTATAAAGAGTACCCACCATCTTTGTGCTGAGTTCCTGGATCTGTGCTCCTGCTGTGCCCATTATAAAGAGTACCCACCCACCATCTTTGTGCTGAGTTCCTGGGTCTGTACTCCTGCAGTGCCCATTATAAAAAATACCCATCATCTTTGTGCTGAATTCCTGGGTCTGTACTCCTGCTGTGCCCATTATGAGGAGTTCCCACCATCCTTGTGCTGAGTTCCTGGGTCTGTACTCCTGATGTGCCCATTATAAATAATACCCACCATCTTTGTGCTGAATTCCTGGGTCTGTACTCCTGCTGTGCCCATTATGAGGAGTTCCCACCATCCTTGTGCTGAGTTCCTGGGTCTGTACTCCTGATGTGCCCATTATAAATAATACCCACCATCTTTGTGCTGAATTCCTGGGTCTGTACTCCTGCTGTTTCCATTATGAGGAGTTGCCACCATCCTTGTGCTGAGTTCCTGGGTCTGTACTCCTGATGTGCCCATTATAAATAATACCCACCATCTTTGTGCTGAATTCCTGGGTCTGTACTCCTGCTGTTCCCATTATGAGGAGTTCCCACCATCCTTGTGCTGAGTTCCCTTGTCTCCCCTAATACTCTACCTAATAAATGCACAAGTTTATATTGAGATTTTGGACACTTTTCTTATTCCATCAATTGAAAGGATGTTTGGTGATAAGGACATTTTTCAGGATGACAATGCATCTTGCCATAGGGCAAAAGCTGTGAAACCTTTCCTTCAAGAAAGACATGGGGTTGATTTACTAAAGCTAGAGAGTGCAAAATCAGTTACATTTATGCATAGAAACCAATCGGCTTCTAGGTTTTATTGCCAAAGATTATTTGAACAAGCTGAGGTTAGAAGCTGATTGGTTTCTCTGCGGAGAAAAGGTCCATGACAAGGCTCCAACATGCAAATCTGATTTGGCAACTGCAATAAGAGAAAGTTGGAGCCGGATTGATGAAGAATATTGTTTGTAGATTGCTAAAGTGGTTGTAAAGGCAATTCTATGCATTAAGATTAAAAAAACCTTATGTGAGCAGCAGCCCCCCAATACTTACCTGAGCCCCATCTAGATCCAGCAATGTTGCAGCAGTGTCTCGGCTGCCCAGGACGCCCCTCCTCATTGGCTGAGACAGCAGCGCAGCACGATTGGCTTCTGCTGCTGTTAATCAAAGTCAGTCAGCCAATGAGAAGAGAAAGGGGGCAGGGCCGGGTCACGTCTCCGTGTCTAAAAGGATACATGAAGCTGTGACTCGGCTCAGGTGCCCCCATAGCAAACTGCTTGCTGTGGGGGCACCCAACAGGAGGGAGAGGCCAGGAGCACCAAAGATTGACCTGAGAAGAGGAGGATCGGGGCTGCTTTGTGCAAAACCAACTGCACAGAGCAGGTAAGTATAACATGTTTGTTATTTAAAAAAAAAACAACAAGACTTTACAATCGCTGTAAATCCATGCCTCAGAGAATTCAAGCTGTTATAAAAGTCAGAGGTGGTGCAACAAAGTATACTATCGGTGTACTTTTTTTCATGATTCCATAAAATTTTCCTCAGAATTGAGTGTTTCCATATTTTTTTTCCTCTGCTTGATCTGCAAAAACAGTTGCAATTGACTATGGTTTTCTTTCTTTTTTTTTTCTTTAAGTGTTTCTTAACCACTTCAGCCCCTGAAGGTTTTACCCCCTTAATGACCAGGCCATTTTTTGCGACTCGGCACTGCATTACTTTAAAGGAAAATTGCGCGGTCGTGCGACGCTGTACCCAAATACAATGGATGTCCTTTTTTTCCACAAAAAGAGCTTTCTTTTGGTGGCATTTGATCACCTCTGTAGTTTTTAGATTTTGCGCTATAAACAAAAAAAGAGAGACAATTTTGAAAAAAAACGCCATATTTTTTACTTTCTGCTATAAAACATTCCCAATAATTTTTTTTTAAAAATTACATTTTTTTTTTTATCAGTTTAGGCCAATTTGTATACTGCTACATATTTTTGGTAAAAAAAATCCCAAAAAGCGTATTTTAATTGGTTTGCGCAGAAGTTATAGCGTTTACAAACTACGGGATAGATTTTTGGACTTTTTATTTATTTATTTTTCATTTATTAGTAATGGTGACGGTCTGCAAATTTTAGCGGGACCAGTGACATTACTACAGTCATCCGTGCTAAATAATATGCACTGTTACTGTATAAATGACACTGGCAGGGAAGGGGTTGATACTGGGGGTGATCAAAGGGGTTACATTTATGCCTAGTATGCTTACTGACTGTGTGGGGGATGATTCTCTGACAGACAAAGAGAGATTGCAGTTTCAGCTTAGCTGATCTCTCCCTGCCTGTCTGACAGAAGATCCGCCTGCTTTGTTTACATAAGCAGGCGGGTCTTCTGTCCGTTTCTCAGATGATCGCGGGAGGGCAGCAGCAATCGCCGCCTCTTCTCCCGCGGCCCGCCTCCTGCTGTGTCTAAACACTGCCGAAACCACGTGCACAAAATCACGTAGTACTATGCGTAGTGAGCACAGCCGAGCCGCCCTGCCCCTGTTTTTACTTGTTTTCTTGTAGCCCTGATAAATGCATGTTTAGACCGCCAAAACACTTTGGATTTTTTTTTTTTCAGTTATTTGATGAATGAATAAAGTATCCTTGGACACATTTGTGTTTTTGTGGTTTTTATGCTATCTTTCTTCTTCTGAATTCTCAATGAGTGGCTGGCCGTTTTCTCTTTAATTCCTAATCCCATTTTTTTTTTTAAATACCTGATAGGAGTTCTGATCCATTCCCACTCATCTATAAAAGACAGACCCCTTACACACAGCTGTAGACTGAGCTGCAACTTATAATCAATGCATGAAATGACTGGTTTGATTTGGGATAGAGCAGATGAGAGCAGATTGTCACTAGGATGTGGGATTAGCGTATCTGTACCATTCATTCACAAAGCGTTTGGTTGCCAGGATGTAGAACAAACCCAAGTCAATGATTAAACATCAACAAAAAATCAGGAGACAGAAATAAACCAGACAAGGGCTGTACAGAAGATAGAGGGGTGCAAAAAAAGAAAAAAAATTTGTTAACAAGTTAGTAAATTGGTTGACGCTGTCAGCAACGTCCGCGAGAAAACGCCGTAAGATGTCTCGATTTTTCTGTCCTCTGTTTGACTATCAAGGACTGATTTACTAAAGACACCGCTCAAGGTGTTTGTTTTTGAAAGGAGTGGGGAAAACATTGCTAAAACTTACTTTACACCCCCCAGGACTGGGTGACTTAAAGCAGTATTGAACCCAAAGTAAATACCCTATTATATTGCTGCTTAATAATTCTTAGATGTGCTGGTTGCATTAGTTTTTTTGTCTTTTTTCCTTCTATTTTTACCTGGTGAACCTGCCAGTAAGTCTGTTGTTTTTCAACAGAACAAGTTCACCTGTAAACGTAGCAGTTAGAGCGTTGAGACCAACCATTTAGCATTGAGTGCTTACAGTGACCAGCTTTTATTTATTTATGTAAGACCTTTAACCACTTCTGGACCGGAAGGATTTGCCCCCTTAATGACCAGGTCATTTTTTGCGATTCGGCACTGTGTTATTTTAAATGACAATTGCGCGGTCGTGCGACGCTGTACCCAAATAAAATTGATGTCCTTTTTTCCCACAAACAGATCTTTCTTTTGGTGGCATTTGATCACCTGTGCGATTTTTATTTTTTGCACTATCTTTTACTTTCTGCTATATAGCATTCCCAATAAAGAAAAAGATTAAAAAATCAAATTTTTTCACCATTTTAGGCCAATTTGTATTCTGATACATATTTTTGGTAAAAAAAATCCCAAAAAGTGAATATTGATTGGTTTGCGCAAAAGTTATCGCGTCTACGAAGTAGGGGAAATTAAGCCTAATATTGGTGCCAGATTACACAGTAATAACCCCTAGTGTTGGTGCCAGTTTATGCAGTAATAGCCCCTCATATTGGTGCCAGTTTACACAGTAATAACACCTAGTAATGGTGCCAGTTTATGCAGTAATAGCCTCTCGTATTGGTGCCAGTTTATGCAGTAATAGCCCCAAGTATTGGTGCCAGTTTACGCAGTAATAACACCTAGTAATGGTGGCAGTTTATGCAGTAATAGCCTCTCGTATCGGTGCCAGTTTATGCAGTAATAGCCCCTACTAATGGTGGCAGTTTATGCAGTAATAGTCCACAGTATTGGTGCCAGTTTACTCAGTAAAAAGCTTAGTATTGGTGCCAGTTTAAGCAGTAATAGCCCCTCGTATCGGTGCCAGTTTACGCAGTAATAAAGCCTAGTATTGGTGCCAGTTTATGCAGTAATAGCCCCTCATATTGGTGCCAGTTTACGCAGTAATAAAACCCAGTAATGGTGGCAGTTTATGCAGTAATAGCCCCTCGTATTGTTGCCAGTTTATGCAGTAATAGCCCCTCGTATCGGTGCCAGTTTATGCAGTAATAGCCCCTCGTATTGGTGCCAGTTTATGCAGTAATAATCCCTTGTAATGGTGCCAGTTCATGCAGTAATAACCCCTACTAATAGTGTCAGTTTATGCAGTAATAGCTCCCAGTATTGGTGCCAGTTTAAGCAGTAATAACTCTTAGTATTGGTGCCAGTTTATGCAGTAATAAAGCCTAGTATTGGTGCCATGCTCTAAGCGTGCAGGAGGTAGGGAAGAATAGTGAGACCTGCCAACCACAGTGATGAAAGTGTTAAGGCCAGTCGCGACAATGGCGGTGGTTTTAACACTTTTATTAACTTCATGGGAGATCTTTATGACTTCCCGGTGGATCTCCTGATGGGCTACAGTACAGCGCACCTCTCCATCCGGAAGTCCTTCCCTCCGCCACACACCGCAGAGAAACTAAGGGGGAAGGCTACTACAGTGCACCTCTCCATCTGGGACTTATGCCCCTACAGCAAGGGTGCCCAACCTTTTGAGGAGTGGGGGGTTACTTTAGTGACTTGGTAACTGGTCGTGGGCCACGAGTGGAGCGAGCAGATGACAGGTCCGTGTCCACTCAGTATATGCAGAGCAGACACGGACACAGCCCGCTCTTCTCTATGGGCCCTCCGATTCAATCCGCCCAGACAGAAGGGGACGGATCCCTTTCTGTTTTTTTAGGTGGATCAGATTAGAGATAGGCGGGTTACAAACTAGGGGAAAGATTTATGTCATTTTTATTTATTTTTTATTTTTTTTACTAGTAATGGCATAGTGATGGCAGCGATCTGCAATTTTTAGCGGGACTGCGACATTGCGGCTGACAGATCGGATACCTAACTGACATTTTTGACACTTTTGGGGGGACAAGTGACATTACTACAGTAATCAGTGCTAAAAATATGCACTGTTACTGTACTAATGACACTGGCAGGGAAGTAGTTAACCCAGGGGCGATCAAAGGGTTAAAGGTATGCCTATGGGTGCTTTCTAACTGTGTGAAGATGGGCTTGCTGCATGAACAGAGACCTGTGTTCCTAAATAAGAGGAACACAGGATCCCTGGGTTCATAACTGACAGAACAGCGGTCTGCCGCTCTGTCTCCATGGGGAGCGATCGCGGGTGACCGGCGGCAATCGTGGCCGCTGGGCCCGCGACTTGCCTTCCCCTTTCGCAATACCCATGCCGTTCCTTCAGAGCTCTGTGCTGTGTCTGGGACTCCCATGTGCATGGGCGGGAGTGACATCATCACAGCTCGGCCAATCAGAAGGCCAGAGCCCGCAAACCCAGGAAAAAGAGCGGGTGAAGATGGAATCCATGTCAGGGGTGACAGGGCGCCGCTGGAGAGATCGGTTCTAAAGGTAAGTCTGACATGCAGTGCATACTAGCACATGATGGCTTCAACCTGCAGGGGGACCCCTCTTGATTTTTTTTCTGAACTTTACTACTAGAAAAACAAACTTCTTTCACTGAAAAAAAGAGTGAACTTGGGCTTGGCTTCGATTTGTTAGTGTATCTAAATCTGCTAATCCATGCTGCTGTCCTAATGTTCCCATTATGAGGTCACTGTAATCTGGGAGATGTGTTACTGGCTGGATCACCAGGGGAAAATGGAGGGAAAAGGCTTAACCATTTAAGGATTTACTGCAGCAGGCTGGCCCTCCTGCGCGAACCGACGTAACTCTACATCGGTCGCGCAGCTGCAGCTAAGTAGCGGGGGCAGCCCTTGGCAGCGGGGACATCGATGCACGGGGCCGGTAGCTCCGATTGCTGCTGGCCACCCACGATCGTTCCCCGCTGAAAGAGAAGAAGGGTCAGCTGTTGTAAACACAGCAGACCGTTCTTCTCTCTGGAATGATCATAGAGCCCCTGTGATCCTTCTATATAGGAACACAGGTCTCTATGATCATTTCACAAGCCCAACCCCCATACAGTTAGAATCACTCCCCTAGGCTTACATTTAACCCCTTGATTACCCACTGTGTTAACCCCTTCCCTGCCAGTGTCATTATTACAGTAACAGTGCATATTTTTAGCACTGATTACTGTAGTAATGTCACTGGTCCCCCGAAAAGTGTCAAAAATGTCAGTTAGGTGTCCGATCTGTCCGCCGAATTGCAAAAAAAATGGCCTGGTCATTAAGGGGGCAAATCCTTCCAGTCCAGAAGTGGTTAAAGGAGTTATAAATTCAGAATGTTTTTTTTATCTTCATGCATTCTATGCATGAAGATAAAAAGTCTTCTGTGTATAGCAGCCCCCCCTAATACTTATCTGAGTCCCATATCTATTCAACGATGTCCACCAGTCCCTTGGCCCTCCGGGACTCTCCCTCCTGATTGGCTGAAACACAGCCATGGTGCCATTGGTTACCGTGGCTGTCCGTCAAGATAAGTTAGCTAATCAGGAGAGAGAGGAGCGGGCCGACACACGGTGCTGCAGCTTGGCTCAGGTACACCCATAGCAAGCTGAGCTGGTTGACACCTGAACCAGTAAACAGGGACGCACCGGGCCCTATAAAGAGAACCGTGGCCGCACATATGTGACTCCAGCCTTATACCGCTTGAACTGAACATAGCTTTACTAAGCTAATTTGACTGTCTCTGCTCTCGCAGTAAATCAGCCCCAATAGGGGAATATACTAAAACTGCTGCACCTTTGCTTTGTAACCAGGCACAAGTTTTTTTAATCTGCATGCGTTCTATGCATGAAGGTAAAAAACCTTCTATGCGCAGAAGCTGCCCCAGCCCCCCTAATACTAACTTGAGCCCCTTCTCGATCCAACGATGTCCACGAGAGCCTTGGGGCCCCGCACTCCTTAATGGCTTTTGGCAGCCATTGGCTTCGGCTGCTGTCAATCACAGCCAGTAAGCCAATCAGGAAACAGAGGGGGCGGAGTCGAGCCATGGCTCCATGTATGATGGGACACTTGGGTGCCCCCAGAGCAAGCTGCCGAAAATAGGAGAATCTGGGCTGCTCTGTGTAAAAGCATTACACAGAGCAGGTAAGTATAACATGTTTGTTATTTTAGAGAACAAAAAAAAACGAGACATTAATATCGCTTTAAGCTTTAAAACAGAAAGCTAGAAGCTGATTGGTTGTAATGCACAGCGGCTCCAGCTACTGTCTGGTCTATCTTTGATAAATTCTCCCAATGTGTTTATCACAAACTGATGTAATTCAGGCCTAAACATGTAGATGGCGATCTCCTCCCCAATGATACCAATTTCTAAACAGTCTACAGCACGCTGGCACTGCCATGCGACTCCACCTTGACAGAGCATTCTCTTTGAAGGTTAGAACCTCTGTTAGATTTTTTTTTTTTTCTTTTTTTTGCTGCCTGTGACCAAATAAAGATTTCCTTTCATTTCCTAATCTGGTCACTGGAACAGGAAGTAAGGGGAGTGTTCTCAGCGGGGACGCAGATAGCAATACAGACCTGGTAGAGGCTCTAACTAGGGATAGACCGATATGGTTTTTTCAGGGCGGATACAGATACCGATATTTTGGCCATTGCATATCGGTATCGGCCGATATGGGTTGATATTTTGTACATTTAAAGTTTTGAAAAATAAAGATAATTTTTGACACAAATCTGGTACTGAACATGTTCATTTTTGTTTAATGCTTAATGGCTGGCACCCTGTGGTAGGTGGGTGGCTGGCTGGTACAGGACCTGTGGGTGGCTGGCTGGTACAGGGCCTGTGGGTGGCTGGCTGGCTGGTACAGGGCCTGTGGGTGGCTGGCTGGCTGGTACAGGGCCTGTGGGTGGCTGGCTGGCTTGCTGGTACAGTGCCTGTGGCTGGCTGGTACAGGGCCTGTGGATGTGGGTGGCTGGCTGGCACCGGGCTGCTGTGGGTTGGTGTATGGCTGTGATACACTCCCACGAGACTAGTCCCGACTCCAGACGAGGCTGTCCAAGGTGAGGGAGGCGACCTAAGAATGCAGAATGACGTCACGAAAAGTTGTATAGTGTGTATCCAGCTTAAGACTTGTAACTTTACTACTGTACTATTATTATGGGCATACATCTTGGGGCATATACAGTGGGTACGGAAAGTATTCAGACCCCCTTAAATTTTTCACTCTTTGTTATATTGCAGCCATTTGCTAAAATCATTTAGGTTCATTCCTCTTCCTCATTAATGTACACATAGCACCCCATACTGACAGAAAAACACAGAATTGTTGACATTGTTGCAGATTTATTAAAAAAGAAAAACTGAAATATCACATGGTCCTAAGTATTCAGACCCTTTGCTCAGTATTTAGTAGAAGCCCCCTTTTGATCTAATACAGCCAGGAGTCTTTTTGGGAAAGATGCAACAAGTCTTTCACACCTGGATTTGGGGATCCTCTGCCATTCCTCCTTGCAGATCCTCTCCAGTTCTGTCAGGTTGGATGGTAAACGTTGGTGGACAGCCATTTTTAGGTCTCTCCAGAGATGCTCAATTGGGTTTAAGTCAGGGCTCTGGCTGGGCCATTCACGGAGTTGTTGTGAAGCCACTCCTTCGTTATTTTAGCTGTGTGCTTAGGGTCATTGTCATTGTCTTGTTGAAAGGTAAACCTTCGGCCCAGTCTGAGGTCCAGAGCACTCTGGAGAAGGTTTTTGTCCAGGATATCCCTGTACTTGGCCGCATTCATCTTTCCCTCGATTGCAACCAGTCGTCCTGTCCCTGCAGCTGAAAAACACCCCCACAGCATGATGCTGCCACCACCATGCTTCACTGTTGGGACTGTATTGGACAGGTGATGAGCAGTGCCTGGTTTTCTCCACACATACCGCTTAGAATTAAGGCCAAAAAGTTCTATTTTGGTCTCATCAGACCAGAGAATCTTATTTCTCACCATCTTGGAGTCCTTCAGGTGTTTTTTAGCAAACTCCATGTGGGCTTTCATGTGTCTTACACTGAGGAGAGGCTTCCGTCGGGCCACTCTGCCATAAAGCCCCGACTGGTGGAGGGCTGCAGTGATGGTTGACTTTCTACAACTTTCTCCCATCTCCTGACTGCATCTCTGGAGCTCAGCCACAGTGATCTTTGGGTTCTTCTTTACCTCTCTCACCAAGGCTCTTCTCCCCCGATAGCTCAGTTTGGCTGGACGGCCAGCTCTAGGAAGGGTTCTGGTCGTCCCAAACGTCTTCCATTTGAGGATTATGGAGGCCACTGTGCTCTTAGGAACCTTAAGTGCAGCAGAAATCTTTTTGTAACCTTGGCCAGATCTGTGCCTTGCCACAATTCTGTCTCTGAGCTCTTCAGGCAGTTCCTTTGACCTCATGATTCTCATTTGCTCTGACATGCATTGTGATCTGGAAGGTCTTATATAGACAGGTGTGTGGCTTTCCTAATCAAGTCCAATCAGTATAATCAAACACAGCTGGACTCAAATGAAGGTGTAGAACCATCTCAAGGATGATCAGAAGAAATGGAAAGCACCTGAGTTAAATATATGAGTGTCACAGCAAAGGGTCTGAATACTTAGGACCATGTGATATTTTAGTTTTTCTTTTTTAATAAATCTGCAACAATGTCAACAATTCTGTGTTTTTCTGTCAGTATGGGGTGCTATGTGTACATTCATGAGGAAGAAGAATGAACCTAAATGATTTTAGCAAATGGCTGCAATATAACAAAGAGTGAAAAATTTAAGGGGGTCTGAATACTTTCCGTACCCACTGTATATAAATCAGTGAATGTGACTTTCACTAAATATTCACTGGTGGTCAATCAATCATGGTAATTTAAAACACATGCACCTGGAAGATTCACCTGCAGCGAATGCTTGATGAATGTCTAGCTGTTTTTGCAGTTGTCTTGCGGTCAGCACACAGGAAAACTTTGCTTTTTAGGGTTCATTCACACCAGTGGCTGCATTAGAAAGCAGCTGCTAGTGTGTTCTGTGTTTGGAGGTTTCGAGGACAACTCCACCAAAAATAAAGTTGTCCTTTAACCACTTAAAGACAAAGGCCCCTTTCACACTGTCCATCCGTCGGACGGACTTCCGTTTATCTCAGCGGGGATCGATCCGCCGATCCCCCGCTGAGCAGGAGGATGACAGCTGTTCTCCGCGCTGTGTGCGGAGACAAAGCTGTCTGGTCCCCATACATCTCTATGGGGGAATCGGATGGGAACAGACCGTCGGTCTGTTCTCATCCGATCCGCTGGACGGATGGAAAATAGGGTTTCCATCCGTCCAGATTTGACGGATCGGATCGGATATCAGCGGACATGTCTCTGGCATCCGATGCCCCATAGGGATGCATGGGGGGACCGTACAGATCCGCCCAAAAAACTGACAGGCGGATCTGAATGGTCCACCTGTGTGAAAGGGGCCTTAGGCTTTTTCTGACATTTGTTGTTTACAATTAAAAAATCAGTATTCTTTTGCTAGAAAATTACTTAGAACCCCAAACATTTATTATATATATATTTTTTTAGCAGAGACCATATAATGGTATAATGTGAAAGATGATATTACACTGGGTGTAAATAGATAACTAACATGTCATGCTTTAAAATTGAATACGCTCGTTGAATGGCAACAAATTATGGTACTTAACAATCTCCATAGGAGACGCTTTAAACAGGTTACCAGTTTAGAGTTACAGAGGAGGTCCTGCATTAGAATTATTGCTCTCGCTCTAACGATTGCGGCAATACCTCACGTGTGGTTTGACTTACGTAGGCGTTTTGCTTCTGCGCGCGAGGACGGAGGGATGGGGCGCTTTCCATTTTTTTTTCCCTATTTATTTAAAATTTTCATTTCCTGACAGACTCCATGGCAGCATATGTTTGGGTTTAGCCCCAATTCCACTCCTACCCTATAGGACCCCACTCCCAAAAATCTTTGCTCCCTTTCAGCACCAGTGTTCTTTTTTTGTCCTCCTCCGGTGCACCTGAAGGGTGCCTTAGTTTCTACTCCCGGAGTTCAGAAGTTCTGGGTCTGGCATGCAGTGACCAAGGGATAATGGGTCACTTACTCTGCTAAGACCTTGCTATTAGCAGGGTATGGAGAGGGCATACAAAGCGGAGCCTATAGCCCCATACACACGTACCGATTGTCGGCCGAACGATCGGCCGTCTTTTGTCCAGGGCTGTCGTGTCTGTTGAAAACTGCAAAAGACTGCACACGAATTTTGTCGGCCAACAACAGCCGACTGCAGAAGTGATGTCATGTGATGGTTAACTTTCCTTGTCTTTTATCTTTTCTGAGCATGCCCAGTCTTGCTAATCTGCTGTCTGTCGGCCGAAATCTGTACTGACTGGCGAACAATCGGCCGTTCTGGTGACGGCCAACAAAAATTTAATGCCTGCACGACAGATTCTGTTCGGCCGAAAATGCGCTGTCGGCTGTCGGAAGCATCATACTAACAAGCCTACAATCGGCCGATCGGTCGTCGGCCGAATATTTACGGCCGACAATCGGTACGTGTGTACGGGGCTTATGACTGGCCGTTAGTGGGCGAATGGCGTTTACACTATCCCTTTATTTTCGATCATTTTTATTCCTTTTACAAGGAACGTAAACATCCCTTGTAATAGAAATAAGCAGGACAGGTCTTCTTTATTGAGAGATCTGGGGTCAAAAAGACCCCAGATCTCTCAATTACCCTTAAAAGCAAAAGAATGCTTTGACACTGACCTTAAAAAAAATGTCTTCAAGCCCAAGAACCGAAAGTGACGTCAGAGGTCGCCCCGGTTTTTCAAGGACATAGAGCTAAGTGGGGGCTATCTTGACTAGGCTTCCTGCCTAGGCATCGGTTGCATCGGATCCATTTCCGGGCTTACTGACGGTTTTGGTAAGCTCGGAAACTCCTGGGAAGCATCAGGAGGGGGCACCTCTCCTGCCACCTATAAAAGGGATCCCATGGCAAAGCCGATGCCAGGATCACTTTTATCTAAAAGCCAGCAGCCTAGAGCCAGCTGCTGCCATAACCCCGGTATTTAACGTCAAAATCATGGCGTATACTCCCAGTGGGGCCGTCTGCAAAAATCAAATACTGTATGTCACTATAGTTGAAATTTTTAAATGATAGATTAATGTCTACATTGTATTTCAGTTATTTCCAGCCTACTATTAACCACTTTACCACGTCCAGGCCACTTTTTGCAACTTGGCACTGTGCAACTTTAATTGACAATTGCACGGTCATGCAACGCTGTACCCAAACGAAATATACGTCCTTTTTTTCCCTTCAAACAGAGCTTTCTTTTGGTGGTATATGATCACCTCTGCGCCTGTCATTTTTTGTGATATTAAAAAAAAAAAGAGCGACAATTTTGAAAAAAATAACAATATTTTTCTACTGACAGTTAAAAAATATCCAATATATTCAATTTTTGTCATATATTTAGGCCAAAATGTATTTAGCTACATGTCTTTGACAAAAAAATTCTCAATGAGCGTATTTTTAACTGCTTTAAGACCGGAAGATTTGACCCCATTCCTGACCAGGCCATATTTTGCGATTCGGCACTGCGTTACTTTAACGGACAATTGCGCGGTCCAGCGATGCTGTACCCAAATTAAATTTATGTCCTTTTTTTCACAAATAGAGCTTTCTTTTGGTGGTATTTGATCACCTGTGCAATTTTTACTTTTTGCGCTATAAACAAAAAAAGAGCGACAATTTTGAAAAAATAACAATATTTTTCACATTATTTTATATGAAATTCCCCCCCCCCCCCCCAAAAAAAAAAGTAAAAATCAAAATTTTTTAACATTTCAGGCCATTTTGTTTTCTGCTACATATTTTTGGTAAAAAAAATTGCAAAAAGCGTATTTTGATTGGTTTGCGCAAAAGTTATTGCGTTTACTAACTAAGGGAAAGATTTTTGTCATTTTTATTGGATTTTTTTTTTAACTAGTAATGGAGGCGATCTGCGATTTTTTTTTGCGGGACTGCGACATTGCGGCGGACAGATCGGATCCTTGACTGACATTGACTGACACTTTTGGGGGGACCAGTGACATTACTACAGTAATCAGTGCTATAAATATGCACTGTTACTGTAATAATGACACTGGCAGGGAAGGGGCTAATTTTATTGGTGATCAAGGGGTTAAATGTATGCCTCATGCTTACTGACGTGTGTGGGGGAAGGGGATTGTGTGACACAGACACAGATCGCAGGTTCAGCTATGCTGAATCCTGTAATCTGTCCCTGCCTGTCACATAGGTGATCAAAGCGGGCGGATTTCCTGACTCGATCCCTGATGATCGAGGAAGAGAGGCGGTGATCACCGCCTCTCCTCCCCTGGCCCGACTCTGTGTCTGAATACACCCGCCGCCCAAAAGGGGAGGAGTCCAGCGACGTATAGGTCTTCGTCGCTGGACGGAATCAAGCCACTTTGCCGCAGTACGCTCAATGTGAGCGGTCGGCAAGTGGTTAATCTGAACTACTGTCACGCATTTCACAGAGCCGGCCTTCTGAACTACAGAGGAGGAGTTTCAAGAGGCGGAGTCAGTACAGGAATCACTGCTTGCAGGCAGCACGGTACCATGGGATATGTAGTCCTTAGAAAGTGAAAGTAAACAGCAGAGGAGAAGTTGCAAACCATGCAGGGAATCCAGGAAGTTGTGGAAAGAGATGGTCTGCAGACTACCTTAACCACTTACCGCATACTAACGTATGGGTACGTCGGTAAACTTTGCGGTAGTGTACCGGGATGATGCCTCTAGCTAGAGGCATCATCTCGGTACCGACCGTGGTTTAGAGCCGACGGTTGGCTTTCCGTCGGTACCGACCGATGCGGCTCGGGAGCCGCTCGATCGTTACCCGGGTGAGCGGGAGGGGACGTCCCCCCCCTCCCGCCGCCTTCCGTGGCTTTTACCGGGGCTCCCGTCCCACCGGGAGCCCCGAGCACCCAGCCGGCACGTCCGCCGGCTGGATGGAGTCCCGATCAATGCCGGAAACGGCTTCGATCGGATCTCCGATGACGTAGCCCGGAGGCGGTGTCCATGACGTCACTTCCGGGTTACTGTGCTGCAAAAGGCGGCAAATCTGAAAAACGGCTGTATGCTAAAACGCCGTTTTCAGCATTTTGCATACAGGGAAGTGTAGTGGAGGGGTCGAGGGTCTTTTAGACCCTCGATCCCTCCATAAAGAGTACCTGTCACTGCATATTGGTGTCACAAGGGATGTTTACATTGCTTGTGACAGCAATAAAAGTGATCAGATTTTTTTTTTTTTTAAAAACTGTAATAAAGTTAAAAAAATAAATAAAATAAATGGGAAAAAAAAAAATTTAGCTGCCCCCGTCACCGTTAGCTCGCGCACAAAAAATAACGTAAACGGAAGTCGAGCCGCAAATGAAATCGATGTTCAAACCACACATGTGAGGTATCGCCGCAATCGCCAGAGCGTGAGCAATAATTAAAAAAAAAGAGCTACACTCTAACTCTAAACTGGTAACCGTTAAATAAATTTAAAGCGTCGCCTATTGAGATCTCTATTGACCGTAGTTTGTCGCCATCCCACGGGGGGCACAATTTTAAACCGTAACATGTTGGGTATCTATTTACTCGGCGTGACATCATCTTTCACAATATACAAAAAAAATAAAAAATAAATAACTAAGGCTAACTTTACTGTTTAGTATTTTTTAAATGCAGTGAAATGTGATTTTTCAAAATTTTTCCAAAAAAATGGCGTTTTAAAGACTGCGCAAATACTGCGTGACAACAAATATTGCAATGACCGGCATTTTATTCTCCAGAGTCTTTGCTAAAAATATATATATAATGTTTGGGGGTTCTAAGTAGTTTTCTAGGAAAAAATACTGATTTTAACTTGTGAACAAAAAGTGTCCGAAATAGGGCTGGGGCTTAAGTGGTTAAATGCACCTTGAAGATTCTGAGGCCACATGGAAAAAGGTGTTATGGTCAGATGAGACTAAAATATAATTATTTGGCCTCATCACCAAACTTTATGTCTGTCGGAAATTCAATACAGCTCACCATCCAAATTACCTCATTCCTACAGTAAAGCATGGAGGTGCTAATATCCTGTTATGGCAGTGTTTCTCTGCAGCAGGGACTGGAACACTTGTGAGGATAGAAGAAAAAATGGATGGGGCAAAATACCATCAAATTCTTGAGGACAATCTGCTGTCCTCTGCCAAAAAGTTGTTAATAGGAAGAAGGTTTACCTTCCAACATGACAATGACCCAAAGCACACAGCAAAATGACTACACAGTGGATAAAGGAGAAAAAGGTGAATATCCTTGCATGGCCTATTCAGAGCCCAGACCTAAACCCCATGAAAATCTGTGGAATGACTCAAAAACTGCAGTCCACAAACAGTCCCCATCAAATGTAACTGAACTTGAACAGTTCTGCAAAGAGGAGAGGGCAAATAATGGAAAGTCCATATGTGCAAAGTTAGAAACATATCCCAACAGACTAAAGGCTGTAATGAAAGCAAAAGGTGGTTCAACAAAATACTGACATGAGGGGGGTGATACTTTTTTCAGCTCAGTAATTCTGTTTTTGATGAATTTTTCTGACATGTTGGCGTTAAATCTTTCACTTGGATGTGATAAGTTGCACTAGTAAATACAGCGGGATAAAACAAAACCTGTGTCTGTCTTTATTTAAGGCTGCAAAGCAGCAAAATTTGATTATTTTAAAGAGGGGTGACTCTTTTCTATACCCACCGTATGCAGGCGCTGTGATGGTGACACCTGATGCAGGCTGGTAGAGAGGCACTGGTGCATTATTTAGGCTCGGTTCACACTATTGCGATGCGGGAAGGCTGCGAATTCGCAGCCTTTTCCCGCATCGCACACGCACCCCCGGCAGTTCACACTGCCATATGCGATACGCTGGGGGTGTCAATGTAATCTTAACGACACCCCCAGTTTGATCGCATATCGCAGTGCGATCGTGCAGTTCACACAGGATGGGATCGCACAAGTGTGAACCGCTGTGCGATCCGATCCTGATGCGGCTGCAAAAATGCCTCCTGTGCGTGTTTGCACCGGGTGCGATGCGAATTTAGCCATACAAACTGTATGGCTAAACTCGCACCGCACAGCTGATCGCATGTAATGTCGGAGCAGTGCGCTCCGACATTACATGCGAACCCGGCACTCGCATCAGTGTGAACCGGGTCTTAGCCCAGAGGCCCATGATGCTATTAAGATGACACTGGTCAAATGTTACTTTTGTTTGTATTACAATGCTGATGTTATTAAATGTGTGCTGTGACCATAGATCAGCTGTTATAAGTACCTCAAATCTGTCTTCATGTTTCCTGTAACCACCTATGCACTGTGCAGGAGCATTCAGATTGACATAGAAAGATACAGAAGTGGCTATATTGCTTTACATAGCACTGTCCATCTAACACATGCTTGCAGGAGGGGCAGAGCACAGACATGATGTCATCACTGAACATAAACTTCTCCACATCAAAAGCCATCCTTAAAGCGGTAGTAAAAGAAAATCTTATCCCTGCAAGGTAAAGTCATAATGTGCTAGTATGCATAGCATACTAGCACATTATGAAAGATTTACTTTGAAACAAAGCCCTCCAGGGGCACGCTGCCACCGACGACAAGGCTTCCATCTTCACCCGTTCTTCCTTCTGGGTTCGCGGGCTCTGGCCGCTTGAATGGCCGAGCTGCGATGGCTGCATTATGAAGGAACGGTACAAGTATGCGGTGACGTCACCGGCTGCAGAGACACTGAATATCTCCTAAACGGTGAATGTTTAGGAGATATTCCTTTTACCTACAGGTGATCTTTAATATAAGCTTACCTGTAGGTACAAGTGTCCAATGGGTGTTTATTACCACTTTAAACTCCACTTAGTGACTGTGGCTAGGCTGAGATGATGTCATTATTCTGTTGCGGACAGGAGGAAGCATTTCCTAAGTCTCCCCTCGCCCCAATAAACAAATTGCAACATTGTAATTTTGTAGCCAGTGACAATGTAAGAGGCTGATGAGCAAATCTGTGTCAGACATTTGTAGAGCCAGGAACTGGACAATCACCAGGATTTATATGATTGTGGTGCCATCCATTTGGAAGGAAAAGAAGATGAAGGCATTGTTAGGGGGGTACGGTATATCTGAAAGAGGAAATAAATGCCTGAAAGTGTTACACTGACACATTATTTAGCGATAAATAAAAAATGATGACAGGTCCACTTTAAGTCTCTGCTTTAAAGTGACCAAGTTCCTTTGCCCAACATGGACAAAGCACAGGTTCACTTTAAAGATAGAACCAAAAAAGGAATACGATAGTCACAAAACCATTAAGCATTCAATTATTTCTTAATGCAGGAAGGAGCTCTCTTTTCCAGGGATTCTTTCTATTCCGAATTTAATTTGCATTCCTCTGCGTATAAAAATAGATTTGAGATATATAGATTCCCATAGAACCCCACCTACACAGTGCAGCTGTCACCAAACGCTGCCCCGTCACAGGATTCACGCCTTCCTCCACCGGAGAAAGGTACAAAAATAGACAAGGGGACACCCCCACCCACCCCAACATTATACTGCTCTCCTCAATCAGCCTGCTGCACCCAACATCTTGCTGTCCCTATACCCCCAATGCCCTGCTGTCCTGAACATCTTCCAGCACTCTGCTATCCTGAAAATCCTGCTGCCTCCAACTAGTTCCAACACCCTGCTGCCCCAAACATTTCCCAGAACCCTGCTGCCCTAAAACATCTTGTTGCCCCCACCTAGTTCCAACACCCTGCTGCCCCAAGACCCTGGGGCCTACATACACTCCAAGCACCCTGCTGCCCCAAGACCCTGGACCTCCACACACTTCAAACACCCTGTTGCCCCAAGACCCTGGGACCTTCACACACTTGAAACACCCTGCTGCCCTAAAACCCTTGGACCTTCACACACTCCAATGACCCTGCTGCCCCAAGACCCTGGGGCCTCCACACACTCCAAACACCCTGCTGCCCTAAGACCCTGGGACCTCCACACACTCCTGCTTCTCCAAGACCCTGGAACCACCACACACCCAAACACCCTTCTGCCCCAAGACCCTGTGACCATTACACACCCTGCTACCCCAAGACCCTGAGACTGCCACACACCCAAAACACTCTGCTGCCCCAAGACCATGGGATCTCCACATACCAAAAACACCCTGCTACCCCAAGACCTTGGGACGTCCACATAACTCAAACACCCTGCTGCCCCAAAACCATGGGACCTTCACACACTCCAAACACCCTGCTGTCCCAAGACCCTGGGACCTCCAAACACCCCTGCTGCCCCAAGACCCTGGGACCTCCACATACCCCAAATACACTGCTATACCCTGCTGCACCAAGACCATAGGATCTCCACACATTCCAAACACCTTGCTGCCCCAAGACTCTGGGACCTCTATACACCCCAATCACCCTGCCGCCACTATCTATCCCCAACAGCATACTACCCACTAAGTCCCAACACCACCCTGCACCCCAGAGTCACAGAACAGAGGCATGTGAGACCATCTCAGAGAGGAATTTGGATGGTTTTATTGAAGTTTAGCCCTTTCTTTATCAATGACGTGATCAATTCACAAGACAACATTCAGATTAAAATTGCCAGAAATTCCATCTTTACAGCTCTGCTGTATATCCCATCTTTTTGTGCAAAAATCTGATACAATGACAGGAATGAGAAGAGAAATATAATATGTGACACTCTTATTTCTCTGAGAACATAAACATAAATTCACATTAGCAAAATTAAATTTTAAAGTAGATGTAAACTCCAACTGGACAACATTTAGTTTGTTGTGTGCATTAAATATCATAAACAATTATAATTTTCCCTAAAATCCTGTTTTCACATTGTTTGCCTATTTAATCACTGCTGATCTCCTGCAGCCTCCTTCAGCCACTTAATGTCTAAATGTGATCACTCCTGCATATCATCTCTCTGGTTCCTGCTTCCTCGAAGTGACAGTGGTGGACTATGCCCAGGCAATGTGTATCCCACCTGGGGGGGTATGTGACAGTGTGACAACACAGGAGCACAAAGTCACCTTATAACAGAAAGTTTGAGAACAAGAACCCCCATGAAAAGTATGATTTTAATGAAAGTTGCAGAGTTCAAATTTGTGTTTAGATTTACTTGAAAGTGTACATGCACAGAATTTTTATTTGAGGCTGCTGTTTTGTGGGCTGGAGCTTGATTTTGTAGGCTGGGAAATAGTGCCATCCAGTTGGTGATATCCATAGATAGCTGCAAATTAAAAGACTACTATGCGCCTACCAAAATATATGTGTGTGTGTATGTGGCTGTAACCCTAAAAAAAAAAAAAAAAAGAAAGTAAAGAGCTGCTGTTCCCTCATAGCAGTTTAAACAGCACAGTGGTTGTGCTGTCTACACTGTCCCACGGTAAACTGTAAAAGACCTGGTTGATCCTGCCTGTTTCTGTGTCCCCCTCATGTGCTGACCAAGGTAATCGTGGCTGCTGAGCCCTGATCACCGTGGTCAGTTTACATGCCTCTGTCATCTGCTAATGTCCTCCCCCCGCCTCTCAGCTCCTATGTCTGTGTGAGCCGTCTCTGCCTCCCTTCTGCTGCTATTAGTAATAAAAAACAAAGCCGCTAAATACCTTTTTCAGAGATCTTCAGGCCCGTCACGTGACTCCCGGCCCCTCTCCTCCTCCAATCCAGGGCCACAGAGGGAGGGGAAGAGCAGCCAGCATGGTGATCACATGACCTTCGCAACTGACGTCAGATTACATTTTTTACATTGATTACATTTTTTAAAGCAGAGCTCCACCCAAAAAGCTACATTTAGCACCCTTTGGGCGGGTACTTGGTTTTGACAGGTACCAGCTCCCATTTCCACGGCAAACTGAGACAGAAGTTCAGCCCCCCTTCCCTTTCAGCCTTCTGGGACACTTCACAGGTCCCAGAAGACTGCGGCCAATTACCAAAGCGCAGCGTGCCTTGCGCAATCGCAGTAGGAAACCAGCAGTGCCGGAAGGCTTCACTGCTGGTTTCCCTTAGTCAAGATGGCAGCGCCAGCACCCGATAGCCGATTAAAGAATTGTTTCAGGTGAGGACACTGCTGGATGCCTGGACAGGTAAATGCCCAAATATAAAAAGTCAGCAGTACAGTGTTTGTAGCTGCTGACTTTTCATTTTTTTGGGGGGGAGCCTGGAGCTCCTCTTTAACTTTTTGTGCCCATTTTATTATAAATGTTTCCTGTATTAAAAGAGTCTCCAGATCATTGCCACCACAGTGCACATGCTCCCCCTTTAACAAAGTAAGCCAAGAATTACTATGCACGGCTTACTTACTAGGCCATGATCTCTGTATTTGTTCCCCGCAGCATGGCCTGGGTTGGGGCGGAGTTAAATAGCAGCATGTCACATATTATGTGACATCGTTTTAGCTAATCCATGCCCTTCCTTCCAGGCCATTCAGAATGGAGTGCACTGTCAGTTGAGCATTTACTCTGCCACCTTGGTGGATTAGATGTATGACTGACTGCAGATCCTTCTTTAAATTATATGGAAGAGGAAGGAGTGTAATAGCTAAAGGATTGTGTATCTGGACCTTTTCTTACATGTCCTAACCAAATTATCATTTGATCCTGCTGCGATCCTACCTATAACACTCCCTCCCCCTCCATCCTAAGCAGAGTCTGCAGTCAGTTAAACATCTGATCAAGCAATGGTCTCCAAACTGCAGCCCGGGGGCTGGATATGGCCCTTTGCCTGCCTTTATCAGGCCCTTGGGGGACTATTCCTGCCATTAACACTAAAGATAGGGTACTATTCCTCCCACTGACACCAATGATGGTGGTACTATTCCTCCCACTGACGCCAATGATGGTGGTACTATTCCTCCCACTGACGCCAATGATGGGGATACTATTCCTCCCACTGACGCCAATGATGGTGGTACTTTTCCTCCCAATGACATCAATGATGGGGATACTATTCCTCCCACTGATGCCAATGATGGGGAACTACTCCTTCCACTGATGCCAATGATGGGGAACTATTCCTTCCACTGATGCCAATGATGGGGATACTATTCCTCCCACTGACACCAATGATGGGGAACTATTGCTCCCAGTGACACCAATGATGGGGAACTATTCCTCCCACTGACACCAATGATGGGATACTATTCCTCCCACTGACACCAATGATGGGGATACTATTCCTCCCACTGATGCCAATGATAGGGAACTATTACTCCCACTGACGCCAATGATGGGGAACTATTCCTTCCACTGGTGCCAAGTATGGGGATACTATTCCTCCCGCTGACACCAATGATGGAGATACTATTCCTCCCACTGACATCAATGATGGGGAACTATTCCTCCCACTGACATCAATGATGGGGATACTATTCCCCTCACTGACATCAATGATGGGATACTATTCCTCCCAATGACGCCAATGATGGGGAACTATTCCTTCCACTGACACCAATGATGGGACACTATTCCTCCCACTAATACCAGTGATGGGGCGTTGTTACAGATGCCAGGACATTCTAATCCCACTGGCCACAGTCCGGCCTCTCTAAAGTCTGAAGGATAATAAACTGGCCCTTTGTTTAAAAAGTTTGGAGACCCCCGGTGTTCCGTGAGAATTACCTACCCGTGAGAAAAACCTACCCCCGTCACTTCCGGTTCACGGCAGTCTGTGTAACGCGAGCAGTTACATTAAAACAGCCGTGCTGCACTATGAGTCATCTCCGCTCCTGTCCCGGTCACTTCCCTGCTCTCGGCTACTAAATATAAAAGCGGCGGCGGCTGTATGAAAAGATAAATCACAGAGCCGCCAGCCGCTTTTATATTTACTAGCCAAGATCAGGGAAGTGACCGGGACAGGAGCGGAGATGACTCATAGTGCAGCACAGCTGTTTTATGTCACCGCCGCGTCGGTAGGTTTTTTTAACGGACACCGAGATCGTTTCAGACTAGTGCGCATGCGCACTAGTCTGATCCTCAGCTCTTCCATTAGGTATCCGGGGCTGTGAGCATGCGCACTGCTGCGCTGCTCAGCTGTTCCTGGCCGGAAGAGACAAGGGGTAGGTTTTTCTCACGGGGTAGGTAATTCTCACGTTACACCGGGCCTAAAGGACAGAGCACATGCCTGACTGACAGCATACTCCATTCTGAATAGTCTCGAAGGGAGATCATGCTGAGATGAACATTGGGACAGGGATCATGTGACCTAGGGGAATTTTTTTTTTAAAAATGTAGGGATTAAAGCCCTGTATATACATGTGGCTGTTTGTGCACCTTACCTACCCATGTGGGAGCAGGTATCTGGATTTAGTATCAGTTTACCCATTTTCTGCCGGCAAATCTCACCATTGTGGGAGAAACAAACTACTGTAGGGAAATCTCACCATTGTGGGAGGGGTGGAGACACAAACTACTTCAGGAAAATCTCACCATTGTGGGGTGGCGGAGACAAACCTACTGCAGGGAAATCTAAGAATTGTGGGAGGTGCAGAGACACAAACTACTGCAGGAAATCTCCCCATTGTGGGAGGGGCAGAGACACAAACTACTGCAGGAAATCTCACTTTTGTGGGAGGGGCAGAGACACAAACTACTGCAGGAAATCTCACTATTGTGGGAGGGGCAGAGACACAAACTACTGCAGGAAATCTCACTATTGTGTAGACACAAATTATCACAATGAGACCCTATCGATAACATCCAGTAAGGCCTTAGGGATTTTTCAAGACGCAAGTAGAAAGCTGTAGCTGTAGAAGGAGTTTTCAGAATTTTTGTAGTAGTGTTTTTCAGCATTTTTCAGCTGTAGCATTTTTTAGTTTTTTTCTAGCAAAACTATACTCCCACAAAAGCTTATGGCTCAAAAATTCTGATAAACGCAGAATAGCCGCATTTTTTGGCATGTTCACAGGATATTTAAGCTTTTATCTGAGTTATAGGGTTTTTACAGTTTAAAAACTCCTCTCAAAACCCACTAGTTTTTTTTTTCCAGTGAGAAAACACCCCTGCCAAAAACTGCAGATAACAGCCTATGTGTGCATGGACACATAGGATAACATGCTGGGGAGTTTACTGGCTGAAGAAAAAAATGTCTGAAGCCAAAAACAGCTGTAGAAATGTCCATAAGACACAATAATGCTCCCAATCTGCAGGCCATCATCTGTAAAAAAAAAAATATATAAGCAAGGGTTGTTTGGTAAAGCCATAATTAGACAAGATGTTAATCGAATTGTAGAAAAGAGGAAATTTGTGCTGTAACAGGTTTTGGGCTTTTTTAAAAAGTTAAATTTGCATAAAAGCAATATGTCAGTAATAGGTGGTGTATGATCCGGCTACTTGCACCTCTGAATGACACCTGTGGTGAGATATCCCCATAATAGTTTTTTGCTTTCCTGCCAGCTACCCAAAAATGTGGCCTTGTGTGCCCATTATCAGGGGCTCCCACTTTCCCCTTGGGATTTCTTTCTTTTTAAATGATAGAGAATGTAGCTAGAGTTGGAACACCCTAAGGGGGCAGGAACATTTCAACACTTGGCAAGAACAAAGTCAGAGTAATGGTGGAAAAACATCTAGTGAGTAATTCAGCCCACTGGACTCCATCTATATAACGTTAAGTGTATGTAAAGCCAAAGCATAGTTTAGGTAGCGTTTCTTTGTGTCCCTACTGGGGCAGTTTCCGTTCACTTTTTGTCTTCCTGTCCCAAAGACACAACTCCCTCTTGGTTGTCATCAGAAAGTTTTCCCCATTGGAAGATTACCCATCTATCCAAATTTTGGTGACAAGTGTCGTCAGATCCCCATGGCTAAGCTCCGAGGGGTGTGTTAGGGGCGTGGCCTGGCTGGAGTCCAGGCTGAGGTTGCCACTTACTATCATACCTTGGGATGACACGGATGTGCACTCACAGGGACATCTTACTTCCTACTAAATAAAGGGTCCTTAGGACACATAGAAAAGGTTAAAGCGGAGCTCCACCCAAAAGGGTTTGCACCCTCCACTGCCACATTTGGCACTTTTTTGGGGGGAGTGGGTACCTGGTTTTGACTTCCGGTGTTCCGTGAGAATTACCTACCCGTGAGAAAAACCTACCCTCGTCACTTCCGGTTCACCCTCAGTGTGTGTAACGCGGCGGGTACATTAAAACAGCTGGGCTACAATATGAGTCATCTCCGCTCCTGTCCCTGTGACTTCCCTCATCTCGGCAAGTAAATATAAAAGCGGCGGCGGGTGTATGAAAACATAATTCACGGACCCGCCAGCCGCTTTTATATTTACTAGCCAAGATGAGGGAAGTCACAGGGCCAGGAGCGGAGATTACTCGTATTGTAGCCCAGCTGTTTTAATGTACCCGCCGCGTGGGTAGGTTTTTTTCACGGACACCCTCATCAATTCATGCTAGTGCGCATGCGCACTACACAGCTCCTCATCTGTTCCTATAGGTATCCGGGTCTGTGAGCATGCGCACTGCTGCGCTGCTCAGCTCTTCCTGGCTGGAAATGACGAGGGTAGGTTTTTCTCACGGGGTAGGTAATTCTCACGTTACACCGGCTCAGATGGCCCTTCTCTCTGACTCAGCCAATCAGAGGAGGCTTTGTATTCACTAATAGAATACACCGCTCACTGTGATTGACTGAGCGCCGCTGCTGTAGACTAGACTCTAGACTCATCTGTGCTCTATGAAGTCTGAGCTCGTACCCAGAGCACAGTGCAGTATACTGTATGTAGACGCAGCTACATACAGAATTACCACACATGCAGCGGGCTGACAGCTTAGGGAGAGACATAGTTTGTTTGGGCCAGCTTGGCTTGGGCCAGTTTACACGGACTATGTAAATTAGTTTAAAAGCTGGACTTCTCGTTTAAGGCCTCATGCACACGGGACGTTTTTACAGCAGCTGTTTTTGGCATCAGGCATTTTTTTCTACAGCTAGTAAAACTTTCCAGCATGTTATCTTATGTGTCCATGAACACATAGGCTGTTATCAGCAGTTTTCTCTTTGGAAAAAAACCCCCCAGAAATAGTGGGTTTTAAGAGGCATTTTTCAGCTGTAAAAACCGCTCGAACGCTGATAAGAGCTTAAAAACGCTAAAAAAAACGCAGAAAAACGTGGCTATTCTGGGTTTATCAACGTTTTTGAGCCATAAGATTTTGTGGGAGTATAGTTTTGCTAAAAAAAAAAAAAAAAAAAACCACTACAGCTGAAAAAAGCTTAAAAACGCTACTGCAAAAAAGCTGAAAAACTCTTTCTACAGCTCCAGGTTTCTACTGGCGTTTTGATAACATTCAGGCCTAAATGAGGCATGAGTCCTAAATATAAATTTCAAATGGATTGATACATTATTAACTCTTTTCTATTAATATTCTTATGGTTTAAGCTCGGTTCACACATTTATGCGATGCGGGAACGCTGCGAATATGCAGCGTGATCCCGCATCGCATCCGCACATCTGGCAGTTCACACTGCCATATGCGATACGCAGGGGGTGTCAATTAAATGTTAACGACACCCCCAGTTTGACCTCATATCGCAGTGCGATCTGCAAGTTCGCACAGAATCGGATCGCACAAGTGTGAACCACTGTGCGATCCGATTCTGAGGCGGCTCAAAAAATGCCTCATGTGCGAGTTTGCTGCGGATGCGCTGCGTATTCAGCCATAAAAAGTGTATGGCTGAACTCGCATCCGCACATCAAATCGCATGTAATGAAGTAGCAGTGCGCTCCGAATTACATGCAATCAGCGCAGCCTCACAAGTGTGACCCGGCACTTAGTGTCTCTTTCAGAAATTGTTGTCCAGAAAAACAAATACATTTTAAAACAATCTATAACAAAAAAAATGCAACATTGTAACGGGCGATTTAAAGCAAAGTGCTGACTTTCTGAAATGTCAGAGCAAAACTTGAAGTCCCTCCCTAAAATTGCACATTTTATTTACACAATAGAAATTCAGACTATCCCTTGGAGTCCTAGTTGTGTTAGGGATTCCAACAAAATAAATATTGCTTCATTTATTTATTTCCTTTACAAAATCTAATCCTGATATAGTCTTGTTGCGAAAGTTGGTCTGTTTCCAACTAAACAGGAGTGACAAAAAGCCTTGAGTCTTTAAAACAAACCCCTTTAGGCAGAGGCTTTTGCCATGTATTGGTAGTGTGTCCAGTAAACTATAGTTCTATGTTTTACATTTTTATTGTGCAGCATCCAATCACACAAAAGTATTTGGAGGATTGGAGTCGATTGGCCAGGCTAGTTTTTTCTCCTTGGCTTCACGGTCAAAGGAGTCGTATACTGTGTCCTTTATGGTCGTTTTGCCCGGGATGGGCATTTCGCAGATGCCAACATAATTCCTTTTAGCCACGCGGGAGCAAGTGGTGATAGTATAGGCGTTGCTCCGATAACACTTCATGGAAGACATGCAAAAAGTCTCTTTCATGCCTCTCCTGAAATTGGCGTTGTATACAGAGTACAGTGTCGGTTTGGCAGCCGAGGATCCAAAAGAGAGCCAGGAGACCACCAAGTATGCCAGGCAGCACTGCCGCCGGTCGCTCTCATCTGGGTGCCACAGCTGCACCACATAAAACGGCAGCCAGGACACCAAGAAGATGGTATTGAGCATGAGGAACATTTTGATAGTTTTGACTTTGGTCCTGGGCACAATGTTCATGGTCCGTCTGACACTAAGCCTGTCTGTGCCGATGCGCCAAATATATTTAACCACCTTATGGTAAAAGAGAATTATTAGGGCTGATGGCACAAGGAAGCCCACTAAGAGGTGGGCCACTCCATAAACTGCACCATCCCAGGATGGGGGAGGAAAAAAGTTGCAGTGCTCGTCTACGCTGTCATAAAAGAAGAAAGCTGGTAAGACGAAGGCAGCATCAAAAATCCATGAAGCCACAATCATCCTTTTGGCTTTTTCTCTTGAGACTTTGAAACTTAAAGGATACAAGATGGTGTAGAAACGGTCAAGACAGATAGACAGGAGAACATAAATCTGTACTCCAGGGGTCAAGTAGTGAAAATATCGTGCCAGCTTGCACATGGCACTGCCCAATGCCCACCGACCAGAGCTGACTTGTACCAATGTAAACGGGGCACTGCCCAAGCTGAGAAGTAGGTCCGCACATGCTAGAGAGACAACAAAATAATTTGTCGTTGACTGAGTCCGTCGACTTCGATGGATGACAAGACACACCAAAGCATTGCCAAAAACAGACAAGATCCATATAAGGCCAAAGGCTAGACCAGCTGCTGCTATTTCACCAGGAAGGAGTAGCTGACCTGGGACTGTACTATTCCTCTTTCCTGTAGTGCCATCTTTAAAAATCCCAGGAATCCATGGCTCTCCAGCTGACATGGGGCAGGTGGTTACACTGTTATTTGGCATCAGATAGAGAATGGTGGGTAGAAGGGGATGAGATCTCCGTGCATCCATTCCATGAGCAAACACCATCTTCAGACGATACTTGAGGAGCCTGAGAAAGATGATGACAGAGGAAGTGACAAAGGTACAGATGAGGAGGACATTGGAGGAAGAGTTACATGTGGACACCGAGAGAAAGGATGTTGTAGGTTGTTTAGGATGAGGATATTAGAAAATTAATCGAGAGGAGGACAAAGAGGAAAATAGGTCATTGGAAAATGGAGAGATGACATCAGAAAATTAAAGAAAGAAAGAAATAGAGAGAGGGCATCAGAGAATGGGTGAGAAAAAAGGAAATAGAGAGAGGATATCAGAGAGTAGAAATGAAGGAATGGGAGAAAACCACAGCAAGCAAGTGGATATCAGGACATGGAGGGAAGGGGCATTGGATGGAAATTAGGACAAGGAAAGAGGACATTGGAGAATGGGTGGGGATAAAGACAAAGAGGGAGGACATTAGAAAATAGGTGGGGATGAGGACAAGGAGAGAGAACATTAGAAAATGGGTAGGGATGAGGACAAGGAAAGAACACATTGGAGAATGGGAGGGGATTAGAACAAGAAGAGAGGACATTGGGGAATGGGTGGGAATGAGGACAAGGAGGGAGGCCATTGGAGAATGGGTTGGGATGAGGACAAGGAGAGAAGACATTGGAGAATGGATGGGGATGAGGATAAAGAGAGAAGACATTTGAGAATGGGTGGGGATGGGGACAAGGAGAGAGGACATTGCAGAATGGGTGGGGATAAGGATAAAGTGAGAAGAAATTTGAGAATGGGTGGGAATGAGGACAAGGAGGGAGGCCATTGGAGAATGGGTTGGGATGAGGACAAGGAGAGAAGACATTGGAGAATGGATGGGGATGAGGATAAAGAGAGAAGACATTGGAGAATGGATGGGGATGAGGATAAAGAGAGAGGACATTGGAGAATGGGTGGGGATGGGGACAAGGAGAGAGGACATTGCAGAATGGGTGGGGATAAGGATAAAGTGAGAAGAAATTGGAGAATGGGTGGAGATGAGGACAAAGAGAGAGGACATTGGAGAATGGGTGGAGATGAGGACAAAGAGAGAGGACATTGGAGAATGGGTGGAGATGAGGACAAAGAGAGAGGACATTGGAGAATGGGTGGGGATGAGGACAAAGAGAGAGGACATTGGAGAATGGGTGGGGATGAGGACAAAGAGAGAGGACATTGGAGAATGGGTGGGGATGGGGACAAGGAGAGAGGACATTGCAGAATGGGTGGGGATAAGGATAAAGTGAGAAGAAATTGGAGAATGGGTGGAGATGAGGACAAAGAGAGAGGACATTGGAGCATGGGTGGGGATGAGGACAAAGAGAGAGGACATTGGAGCATGGGTGGGGATGAGGACAAGGAGAGAGGACATTGGAGCATGGGTGGGGACGAGGACAAGGAGAGAGGACATTGGAGCATGGGTGGGGATGAGGACAAGGAGAGAAGACATTGGAGAATGGTTGGTGATAGGGACAAAGATAGAGAACATTGAAGAATGGGTGGAGTGGAGATAACAAAGATAGGGACAAAGATAGAGGACATCGGAGAATGGGTGGATTTATGGTAAAAAAAAAAAAAAAGGACAGAGGCCATCAGAGAAGGATACAAAGGAACAGAAAATATTGAAGAAAGGGAGGATGAGTAGATAGCGAGAATGAGAATTTGATGATAGAAGAGGGAAGAAACATGAAAATAATTAATAATTGTGTATTTTCATGATTTATTCTTAAATACATTTGAAAAAAAAAAAACAACTAATGGTAACCATGAACAGATAAATGGCTCAATATTTGTTTTGTGAAGGGGCTATAAACCAGCAGCTCTAGATGGACAGTTAGATAAATGGATCTATATTTAGGCTGTATCTAGTCTATAAATCAGTGGCTTTTGATGCACAGTTGAATAAATAGTTCTATAATTTAAGTGTTTTTGGGGCTATAAACAAGCAGTTGTGGATGTACAGTTGGATAAATTACTATAGTTAGGATGGTTTAGGGCTACAAACCAGTGTCTCTGGATGTACAGTTGGACACTGGGATTTAATATTCAGTATTAATAGGAAAGACACACAAGAAATGAACTCCTTGGTTTATGTGTTTGTGATGGGAGTGATATCATTTGCTGTAAGAAGGCCATGTTGCACAATCGACTTAGAGACAGAACAGACTTCTATTCTGGGGAAAATCTGTCCTGCGCTGTGCTTCTCATGCAACACGCCCAGCATCTCTGACGTCTGGGTTGCCATGGCGCTGTCTGAATGCAGCATAGTGCGATGGTCATTATGCGACCTTGGAGACTGTATAGATAATGAGGAAATGGGGGGGGGCAGATAGAGAAGATGGGTTGAATCAATTAGCTTAAAAGGCCCTTCGCATCCAAATTGTACCCATTAACCCCTGTAGTGCTGCAGATGTGACCAGGCGTGTCTGTGACATCACTGCCAGAAGCTAAAATGAAAACAAACATTTCCTGCTTTCAGAACATACAGAAAAGCCAGGAGGCCAGAGATTGGTGCAAATCGAGAAACACATACTATAAATTGGGGCAGGGGTCAAGTCCTGGGAAAAAAGTGTGGGAACTCACCCAAGACCCCCCCCCCCACACCACCTCAAAAATAAAAAGTGTGTATGTGTATGTATATCTATATACCTTTTGAGGAGCGAGGGCCACTTTAGTGACTTGGTAACCAGTCCCAGGCCTCAATGAGAGGAGCGGGCAGATGATAGGTCCGTATCCACTCAGCATATGCAGAGCAGACACGGACGTGACCTGCTCTACTCTATGGGCCCTCCGATCCACCCAGACAGAAGGGGACAGGTCTCCTTCTGTTTTTTTAAGTGGATTGGATTGGAAATAGGCGGGTGTAAACGGACAGTTTTTATATCTGCCACTCTATAAAGGTGAATGGAGGGTCCAAATAGTTCCACCTGAAAAACAGACAGGCGGACCAGATCGGACCCAATCGGACCGTTCGTGTAAAAGGGGCCTAAGGCTGCTTTCACACGGATGCACTGCAGTTTACCTGCACCTCAACTGGCCTCAATCTTCACTTCTTTAGGATTACTGCAGGTATCGCTGGCTGCTCCTGTCCCCCAGGCAGGTATGGCTGGTGGTTGCTGCTGGCTGTCCTCCAGGGCTGGTACTGCTGGCTGGAACTGCTGGCGGGTACTTCTGACTGGTACGGCTGGCTGGTACTGCTGGCGGATACTGCTGGTGGGTACTGCTGGCTGGTACAGCTGGCAGGTACTGCTGGTGGGGGAACTGCTGGCTGGTACTGCTGGCTTGTATTGCTGGTGGGTACTGCTGGTGACACCTTCTGGCTGGTACTGCTGGTTTGTATTGTTGGCTGGTACTGCTGGTGGGTACTGCTGGCTAGTGCTGCTGGTTGGTACTGCTGGCGGGTACTGTTGACTGGTACTGCTGGTGGATACCTGCTGGTGGGTACTGCTGGTGGGAGAATTGCTGGCTGGTACTGCTGGTGGGTATTGCTGGCTGGTACTGCTGGCTGGTACTGCTGGCGGGTACTGCTGGCGGGTACTACTGGTGGGCACTGCTGGCTGGTACAGCTGGTAGGGGAACTGCTGGCTGGTACTGCTGGCTGGTACTGCTGGCTTGTATTGCTGGCTGGTAATGCTGGTTGGTACTGCTGGCTGGTGCTGCTGGTGGAAACTGCTGGTGGGTGCTGCTGGCTGGTACTGCTGGTGGGTACTACTGGTGGAGGAACTGCTGGCTGGTACTGCTGGTGGGTACTGCTGGCTGGTACTTCTGGTGGTTACTGCTGGCAGTTATTGCTGGCTGGTACTGCTGGCTGGTACTGCTTGTGGGTACTGCTGGCGGGTACTGTTGGTGGGTACTGCTGGCTGGTACTGCTAGCGGGTACTGCTGGCGGGTACTGTTGGTGGGTACTGCTGGCTGGTACTGCTGGTGGGTACTGCTGGCGGCTACTGTTGGTGGGTACTGCTGGCTGGTACTGCTGGTGGAAATTTCTGGCAGGTACTGCTGGCTGGTACTGCTGGTGGGGACTGTTGGTGGCTACTGCTGGCAGGGACTGTTGGTGGGTACTACTGGCTGGTACTGCAGGCTGGTACTGCTGGCAGGTACTGTTGATGGGTAGTGCTGGCTTGTACTGCTGGTGGGAATTTCTGACGGGTACTGTTGGCTTGTACTGTTGGTCGGTAATACTGGCTTGTATTGCTGGCGAGTACTGCTGGGGGGTACTGCTGGCTGGTACTGCTGGTAGGTACTGCTGGCTGGTATTCCTGGCTTGTATTGCTGGCGGGTACTGCTGGCTGGTACTGCTTGTGGGTATTGCTGGCTTGTATTGCCGGTGGGTACTGCTGGCTTGTATTGCTGGCAGGTACTGCTGGTTGGTACTGCTGGCTTGTATTGCTGGCTGGTACTGCTGGCTGGTACTGCTGGCGAGTACTGCTGGCTGGTACTGCTGGCTGGTTCCTGACCATCAGTGTGACAGGAGCTGCGCTGGAGGAAGCACGTGTCTGCAGTAGAGAGCAGAGCCACTGCTTCTTGTATCGCTCCTGTGCCCTGTCACAGACGGAGTACATTTGGCATCATTCCGCCTGTGACAGGAGCCAGCGCTATACAGGAAGATTTGGCTCCTCTTCCTCTAGTGTCGGCTCCGTTCCTTCAGTTCCTTCACACTGATACTCTGGGATGGCAGGTCGGGAACCCGCAATCTGGGCTTACCGACCAGAGCAGAAGGTGGCGCGAGGATTCTGTTGGGGGGGGGGGGGGGCACCAGGACACGGCTGCTAATGGGAACGGCGTTCCTGCTTAGCAAAAAGTACAGGAACGCCGTTCCTATGCATTCCTGCAGGACTCAAGCCCTGAATTGGGGGCACAGGTGACCAACAAACTGATTAGGCCGCCATTTGTCAGTTGCTGTCTAAACTGTCAAAAGATATAAAAAGCATTCAGCACCCAACAAGTTTACTGAAAAAAGTTGTTTAGCTCTGACATATTCTGCACTATACAGAGAACACTGAGCCAGTCACATCAGTCTCTGCACCAGAGGAGCTTACACTTTAATGTCCCAACCCAGTCACATTATTATTCATTTAAATAGCTCTGACATATTCCACGGTACTGTACCGAGAATACTGAGCCAGTCACATCAGTCTCTGCCTCAGAAGAGCTTAAACTCTAATGTCCCACAACAGTCACACTAATATTATTATACATTTATATAGCTCTGACATATTCCACGGTGCTGTACAGAGAATACTGAGCTAACCACATCAGTCTCTGCAGTAAAGGAGCTTACACTTTTCCCAACACAGTCACACACATATTAGGGCAAAACTGATTTTAAAAAATGCAACAATTAAATTTGGTACAGTAGTACTACACCTAAACATAAAAAGGTCAGTCTAATTTGAAATTTTTATCTGGTGTGCACGGATTCTGGAAATCCAAAGTAATAAGCGGAAGTGGAATTTAGTAGTAAGTAAAATGCTAAGCAGGAGAAAAGTAGTGAGCATAGACCCTGGGAGTGATTTTTCCTGGTATGAAAAAAATGTGCCCCTCTTTTTGGAACTTTAAAAAGTAAGCTTAGAAACTTTTCATTTACTATTTTATAGTAAACTAAATCAGCAAAGATTGTTCACATAGCTTAAACAAGAGCTGGAATCAAATATACAGTATGTTCTCATGTGAAATGCAGCATGCTAAGTAATGTGCAATGTAACAAAACCAGATATGTATTACCTCTCACAGAAATGACAGAACTACTTCTGACAATGCCTTCATGCTTTTCTCTCCAGAAGCACAGCACCATCTATGTTCAGGCATCATCCAGAATGGCCATTTACTTCCTGGACTGAGAGGCCAGCTCAGAGATGACACAGTCATGTCAATCCTGGTGCCTGTGCAGTTCTTGGCTGTGTTCACAAATGTCTAACACAGATAAGCCATTGACCCAGATCAGCCTCCCGCCTTGTGATGTGCTACTGTCCTGTATAAAAAAAAGGCAAATTCTTGCTTTCAGAATCTTACCTATGCTGTAAGCACGTTTGCCCTGATTCTCAGTATCCAGAGACATCTGTTGTTGTGTGTGCACCCACGTCACCTATTACCGTGCATTTGTAGAAACATAGAGGATTTTATCTCTTGTATAAACAGCTGTATGAGAGCTCAGCGCTCACCCATTGTACTATGATTACCTGCTTCCTCCACATGTACACATGTCCCTTCCGTGCCTTTAAGGGCCCATTTACACTATTGTGTTGCGGTAATGCACACGTGTTTTGGTGCATTTAATTTTGAATGGGCTGCATGATGTAACGTACTAAACATATTTATTTCAGTGTAGCATATATGATTCATATCTGACCCAAATCACAGGGGCATTGAGTTATGCTGCCTTGGTTCCCCTTTGGGTGTCTTAGAGTTGCAATACACAGCCCTTAACCCCTTCCAGACTGCCCCACGCAGATATAATATGGCAGGGCGGCCCTCCTGTGCGAAATCACATACCTGTACATGATTTCTTGCAGCGGGTCTAGGGAGCGCGCACTCGCGTACCACCAGGGAGCAGCTACCACTGTGATTGGACACAGCGGGAACCAATCAGTGGGTCTGGTGGACCCAATGTTGGCTGGCACACAGCAATCGTTCTTAGGAGAGGCAGAACGGCGGTCTGCCTTTGTAAACTGTGAAAAGGGAAAAAAGGGGGTTTTGTGTTTCTGCTAAGCAGGAACCCGGATCTCTGTCTTCCCCCAGTCAAAGCACCCCCACACACAGAAAGCACTAACACATTTAACCCTTTGATCGCCCCTAAAGGTAACCCCTTCCCTGTCATTGTCATTAGTACAGTGACAGTGGTTTTTTTTGTTTTTTTTAGCTAGCACTGATCACTGTATTGGTGTCACTAGTCCCCAAAAACTGTCACTAATGCTGGCCATACACTAGTCGAAAGATCGTTCGAAAATCTGTCATTTGGTCCGATCGTTTGTTTTTCGTCCACTTAATGGGCACAAATAGAAAATCGTTTTTAACTTTTCAGAGCCGAAAAATCAAAGGAACAGTTTTGAAAATCCGCCGACCAAACGATAAATGAACGATAAATTGAAAGGTTAATGTGTTTCTTGGCTGACCTGTTTGCACTAGGCATATGTGACAAACTGAATGAAAAATGGATTTATTTACTGTATATCCATTGAACGATTTATCGTTCGCAATTCGGTCATTACATGATGGCACGATCATCTGCTCTCATGGCTGATTTTTCGAAAATGAGTTTGCCCGATATTTCGGCTAGTGTATGGCCAGCTTTAGTGTCAGATTTGTCCACGGTAATGTTGCAGTCCTGCTAAAAATCGCCGATTGCCGCCATTACTAGTAAAAACAATTTAAAAAAATAAAAATTCCATGAATACATCCCGTAGTTTATAGATGCTTTGCTTTCATGCAAACCAAAGTCTTTGGGAAATAGACGTATGAGTGCTGCCAGCATTGTTGCACAGGTTGAAGGGGTGGGGGTCAGCCTGTCAGTGCTCAGACCATACACCGCACACTGCATCAATATGGTCTGCATGGCTGTCGCCCTAGAAGGAAGCCTCTTCTAAAGATGATGCACAAGAAAGCCTGCAAACAGTTTGCTGAAGACAAGCAGACTAAGGACATGGATTGCTGGAACCATGTCCTGTGGTTTGATGATACCAAGATAAACTTATTTGGTTCAGATGGTGTCAAGCGTGTGTGGCGGCAACCAGGTGAGGAGTACAAAGACCAGTGTGTCTTGCCTACAGTCAAGCATGGTGGTGGGAGTGTCATGGTCTGGGGCTGCATGAGTGCTGCCGGCACTGGGGAGCTAAAGTTCATTGAGGGAACCATGAATGCCAACATGTACTGTGACATACTGAAGCAGAGCATGATCCCCTCCCTTCGGAGACTGAACCACAGGGCAGTATTCCAACATGATAACGATCCCAAAAACACCTCCAAGACAACCACTGCCTTGCTAAAGAAGCTGAGGGTAAAGGTGATGGACTGGCCAAGCATCTCTCCAGACCTAAACCCTATTGAGCATCTGTGTGGCATCCTCAAATGGAAGATGGAGGAGCGCAAGGTCTCTAACATCCACCAGCTCCGTGATGTCGTCATGGAGGAGGGGAAGGGGACTTCAGTGGTAACCTGTGAAGCTCTGGTGAACCCAAGAGGGTTAAGGCAATACTGGAAAATAATGGTGGCCACCCAAAATATTGACACTTTGGGCCAATTTGGATATTTTACCTTAGGGGTGTCACTTTTGTTACTAGTGATTTAGACATGAATGGCTGTGTGTTGAGTTATTTTGAGGGGACAGCAATTTTACAGTTATACAAGCTGTACACTCACTACTTTACATTGTAGCAAAGTGTAATTTCTTCGGTGTTGTCACATGAAAAGATTTAATAAAATATTTACAAAAATGTGAGGGGTGTACTCACTTTTGTGAGATACTGTATAAGTGCTGTAAACCAGAAAAAAAAATTAAAACTTTAAACACGAATACATTTTTTCTATACAGCACGGTGGATGTCATAAAGACTGCTATCACCTCATAGTGAGCTGGATTGTGTGCTTTAGCTTTTTCTGGTTTACAGCATTTATATGTCCAATTATTTTATAATAATAATTTCTCAACTTTTAGAGCCGGTTCACACTGAAGTGACACGACTTCGGGGGGCGACCTGTGAAGTCGCGTGCACCGCTGTGCACCGCGACTTCGGCGCAACTTGCAGGGACTTCACATAATGGCAGTCTATGCATGTCGCTCCGAGGTCGCCCCAAAGTAGTACAGGACCATTTTTCTAAGTCGGAGTGACTTGTGTCGCTCCTATTAGAACGGGTCCTGTACTACTCAATGGACCGCGACTTGTCAGGCTGACAAGTCGCCTGACAAGTCGCGGCAATGTGAATGGGCTCTTATGGAACATACTGACACTAAACATGTATTTTAAAGGAGATTTTATTGCAACAATTTTTTTTCCACAATATTTTGATTAAGTAACTTATAAATGTAATATTTCAATTTGCATGTTCCCCATTGTATATTTTATATTGGTACTAGTTTTTTTTAATCTTTTTTGAGATATTGATTAGTATATAACATTCATATTTCTTTGGGGGAACGCAGTATGGTAAATGTTTGTTCTTTGCTAATAACTGCGCCTGACTTTACCAGTTTTAAATATTTTTTGTGTTATTCATACTTAAAGCGGAGTTCCGGCCTCAAAATCGAAAAAATCGATTTTGGGCCATCCGCTTGCTGAGTGCAACCTGAAAAGGAAATGGATACTGGCGATTTATTTTTTTTGGTCACTTACCTGATTATAGAAGAAAATATACTCACCTTCCTTCCACTTCCTCCCTCTGCGGCCGCGGCTCGCGCCGTCACTTCCGGCTTGCAATGATTCCTGGGAGCTGAACGTCATCGCTCCCAGGAGTCAATGCGCCTGCACCGGCCCCGCTCGTCACTTCCGGTGCAGGTGCGGCATTCCCTGCTAAACAGCTTCTGGGCATGCCCAGAAGCTTTGCAGGGATGCCGCGCTGCACCGGAAGTGACGAGCGGGGCCGGTGCAGTGCATTGTGGGACTCCGACGTCACGGAAGCTGCCCACACCTGAGATGGCAGCGCTGGAGAAGAACTTTTCAAGGTAAGTATTTCTTCTTACAGGTAAGTGCGACCCGGGACAGTTCAGAGGCTATCCATTATGGAATGTACTATCCCTGACTGTCCCCGGGGGGTATTTCTAGTTAAAATTGACCCCTGAGGACGGAACTCCGCTTTAAAGGGGCAGCAGTTATATTCAGAGCTACCATAGATTGGTGCCTTCTTTATAAGATTTAAATTTGCATTTAGGCCTCATGCACACAGGATGCGCAAAGCAGCTCCGCAAACGCCATCTTCATCCGAAGATCCACTAACTAGTGCTGATAAAATAAACAGCTAGCAATGTAAAGAAAAAAGACATCTTTGAAAATAAATCATAAAAGAAAAAAGAGGAAGGCTGAGACTGTAGCCTCAGCACAGGGAAGCCTATCCACTCCTAAGCTAGGCAGAAGACAAACTGAATTGGGATGGCTATTGCAGGGGGGTATTGGACTAGAAGGACAGCCCCCATGGGTGTGAATATGTAGATTAATTGTTCTTTTACAAGTCTTATGCCTAGAAACTCCTGTGGAGATGAAGTCAATACCCCATAAGTGAAGACTGTATGAGTGGGCGGCGACTGTCGGAGGACATAAGAGAAACATACCTTTAGGCACGTCTAGCATTTTATTCAGCCAAAAAGCTGTTCTGAACACGCACATGATGGTTTTTTTTTTCCCACTTCTAAACAACTGTAAACACCTATGTGTGCAAGGACACATAGGCTAACATAGAGGGGCGTTTAGAGGCAGGAAAACACGTCAACCACCTCCAACAGATGTGTTTTTAATCCTCTGTGTGCATGAAGCCTTGGGGGGGCCGTAAACATCTCAACTGGGATTATCATTTTTTTTTCTATTCTATCCACTATGCCATTTACTGACCCTGCAGACAGTAAACAAGATCTCTCATTTCAGTAGCCAGTGCGGGCATTGCCATTGTCAGCCTCACTGAAAACATCAGCTATAGTGTGCAGGAGCAATGTGAATACTACATGAAATAAATAGATAAATAAAAGAATACAGAAAGTACCAGAGTAAAAAATGAGTGTCGAAAAATTTCAGCAGACATATACTGTGTACATAGATTATTGTTCTTTAACCACTTCTGGACTGCTTCTGGACGGGAAGATTTTCCCCCTTGATGACCAGGCCATATTTTGCAATTCGGCACTGCGCTACTTTAACGGACAATTGCGCGGTCGTGCGACGCTGTACTTAAAATTGATGTCCTTTTTTTCCCACAAATAGAACTTTCTTTTGGTGGTATTTGATCACCTGTGCGATTTTTATTTTTTGCGCTATAAAACAAAAAAAGAGCGACAATTCTGAAAAAACAAACAATATTTTTCACATTCTCAAAAAAAAAAAAAAAAAAAATTAAATATCAAAATGTTTTAACATTTTAGGCCATTTTAGGCCAGTTGGTTTTCTGCTACATATTTTTGGTAAAGAAAAATCGTAACAAGCATATTTTGATTGGTTTGCGCAAAAGTTATAGCGTCTACTAACTAAGGGAAAGACTTATGTCATTTTTATTGTTTTTTTTTTTTTTTGTTTTTTACTAGTAATGGCGGCGATCTGTGATTTTTAGCGGGCTGCGACATTGCAGCGGACAGATCGGACCCCTAACTGACATTTTTGACACTTTTGGGGGGACCAGTGACATTACTACAGTAATCAGTGCTACAAATATGCACTGTTACTGTAATAATGACACTGGCAGGGAAGGGGTTAACATTGTAGGTGATCAAGGGGTTAAATGTGAGCCTAGAGGAGTGATTCTAACTGTGGGGGGGGGGTGGCTTCTGAAATGACCATAGAGACCTGTTTTTCTACATAGAGGGATCACAGGGGCTCTATGATCATTCCAGGGAGAAGAACAGTCAGCTGTGTTTACAACAGCCGACCGTCCTTCTCGCTCAGCGGGGAACGATCGCAGGTGTCAGGTGGCAATCGGAGCCCCCTGACCTGTGCATCGGCTTCCCCGCTGCCGAGTGGGGGCGTGCTCGCCCCCTAGCTCCCTGCTCGTGACCGACGTAGCCCTACATCGGTTTGCCTGGTGGAGCCACACTACCGCAGTAAATACACGGCGTGTGGTTGGCAACCGGTTAAGTTCTTCATAAGGGCCTCATCACACTTATAGTGGGGAAAATAAAAATAATCATTATTATTATTAATAATAATAATAAATAATAATAATAATTTGATCCCCTGTAGATTTTGTAAGTTTGGCCACTTACAAAGAAATGAAGGGTCTATAATTTTTATCATACGTGTATTTTAAATGATAGAGACAGAATAACAACCAAAAATCCAGAAAAATCCTGACACAAATGTTATACATTCAGTTGCAGTTCAGTGAGTAAAAAATGTATTTGATCCCCAAGCAATACATGACTTAGTACTTGGTGGAGAAATCCTTCTTGGCAAGCACAGAGGTAAGACGTTTCTTGTAGTTGGTGACCAGGTTTGCACACATCTCAGGAGGGATTTTGGTCCACTCTTTACAGATTAAAGATTTCTGTTTGATGCATGCCGTATTAGTTGGCTAAGTTAAAAGACTTAAAGGGTAACTCCACTTTCGTGGGGAAAAAAATAGCAAACAAAGAAAAAATAATATAGCGTACACCATTGCAACACAAGTCATATTGTGATTGAATGTTATTAAAAATGACCTTTCCTTTTCAATCTGCAGCTGCTGTAATTTTCTGAAAATGCAATGCAATATGGCTACCTGGAGAGGTTCTGTACACAGAATGTATTCTGACCACACCCCAGAAACGTCATTTCCTGCTTGTGTGATTGGCTCTCCAATTTTCCCAGAAGTCTGCCTAAGATACAAGTCCGATTTCAGGCTTCCCCTGATACAAAAGTGATACTCCCAATAGGAACACATCTAAAGGGATGCAGGTCCAGCAGATTTCCTCATTAGAGCCCTGCAGCTGCCACAGCTAATAGATAATTATGAAACCACTCTCATTAGACCCACTCAGCACTGGAGGAACAAGCAGTGATTTTTTCAGAATAACAAAAGGTAGGAATCTGCAACAAAGTTTGTTATAGTCCTTGTAATTTACACAGATCGCCCAGAGGGGAATGTTTTTTCTCAACAAAAGTGGAGTTATGCTTTAAATATTGCTACCATTAGGGCGCACCTCATCATCATTATTATTACTTTGTTGTTTTTTTTTGGTTGGTTTAGCCACAGGAGAAAATATATACCTCTTTCTTTTGGATTGGATTGACATCAGTGCTCTGATAGGGCCCTGCTCCAAAGTGCTTCCATTGCCCACCTGCTGCCTTTTACCTCCATCCAGTAGCAATATCTAAGTCTTTTGATTTTTGCATACATATGTATCAAACAGAAATCTTTGATATCTATCACATTAATGTTGATTATAACGTATTACTTATTTACAGTAAATTCTGTATATTTACTATGTATATTTGTTTTAGCCAGGCTGCTTGTTGTAATGCCCAAGAATACAAGGTCCTGAAGAAGCAAAGATTGCGAAACACGGCAACCTTTTGATCTCTTGGTGCACCTATGGAAAATATGGGAACTGAATAGCTCTTGCTGGCTTGCTTTGCAGGTTCCAACTCCCTGGGACCTGGTTATGTATATTTTTTATCTACGTATATGTCTTTTTAACTAAGATCTATAACAAACTTTTTGGTATGTTTTTTTACATTTTATGTGTGGGTCCTCTCTACACCAGTAAAGTTTAAGTCCATTTTTCTTTAACCACTTGCCGACCAGCCCACGTATGCATATATATTGTGGGGCGGCAGCTCTTACAGGGGAAATCACCGTGCTGCCGGCACTGGGGAGCCACAGTTCATTGAGGGAACCATGAATGCCAACATGTACTGTGACATACTGAAGCAGAGCATGACCCCCTCCCTTCAGAGACTGGGCCACAGGGCAGTATTCCAACATGATACCGACCCCAAACACACCTCCAAGACGACCACTGTTTTGCTAAACAAGCTGAGGGTAAAGGTGATGGACTGGCCAAGCATGTCTCCAGACCTAAACCCTATTGAGCATCTGTGGGGCATCCTCAAATGGAAGATGGAGGAGCGCAAGGTCTCTAACATCCACCAGCTCTGTGATGTCGTCATGGAGGAGGGGAAGGGGACTTCAGTGGCAACCTGTGAAGCTCTGGTGAACTCCATGCCAAAGAGGGTAAAGGCAGTGCTGGATAATAATGGTAGGCACAGAATATATTCACACTTTGGGCCCAATTTGACATTTTAACTTAGGGGTGTACTCACTTTTGTTGCCAGCAGTTTAATCATTAATGGCTGTGTGTTGAGTTATTATGAGGAGACAGCAAATTTACACTGTTATACAAGCTGTACACTCACTACTTTACATTGTAGCAAAATGTTATTTCTTCAGTGTTGTCACATGAAAAGATACAATAAAATATTTATAAAAATGTGAGGGGTGTACTCACTTTTGTAAGATACTGTATACATAGAAAAGGATGCATTAACAGGGGATCTATCCTTTCCTCTCGCTAATAAAATGTGTTTAATTGCTGTCTGCAATCCCATTGGACAGATTTTTCATTACTTCCTGTCTCTCTGACACCCTCATCCAATGTGGATACAGACTGTAGTCTTAGCCTTTTACTGCTTCACACAAAAACTAAAAGTTTTGGTCTGAGTTGGGCTTCGCAATAAAGAAACATCCCATAAACAGAAATCTCTTTTGAAGTTTGTTACAGTGCACATATATACCAATTACTCTGGGTGAGGCCCCTTTCGCACTTGTGTGACTTATCCTGAGATTTGGGACTGCAAAGTTGCATGACAAGTGAAAGTCGTACTCCATGATTTCCAATGAGTACCGTTCATATCTGTGCGACGTCAGGTTGCAAAGACTTCAAAGTAGTCCCTGCACTACTTTGGTCCGACTTTGATGCATTCTGAAAAAGCTTCCTGGTTGTGTAGCTACGTATTGGATGGTGCAAAACAAAAACAATGGCAGCCAGGCTTTTTCCAGGTTATTTTCATGTTTCTGATTATGCGTGGTCTTTGTCTATGAATTTTTAGCGAACACATACTGTACTGATTAAATGATTGTCGTTCCCTAGGCTATCGTACGACAAAAGTTTTCATGTTTGTCGAAAGCTGTGTACTAACGATCAGATTATCATGCGATCAGCAATTCGATATCTATTTTTTTCGCACAATTATCTGATCGTGTGTACGAGGCATTACACAGACTCATCTCTGGATCTTACCTCCTTATCCAGCCATGTGCTAGAGCTCCGTGCCCCTTCCCACAGTTTGTGATAAGCTCTGCCATTGGAAGTCCCCTCCTTCTTCAACTCCCACTCTTTACACTACTCCCGGCGCCTCCCTCTGAGTTCACAAAAGCCGGAACTACAGAGGAGGCATCGGGTATCAATGTGCGCTGACAGTATTGACTGTCAGCGCGCATTGCGGACAACACTGGAAACAACATTGGGCGGTATACATCTGCCACAATGTTATTTTGCAGCAGAACCCCTGGGGACCACCAAAAATTTCCCGTGGACCACTGGTTGGCATCTGCTGACCTAGACTATCTCACATAGGGTATTTTCCTCCGGTGCATGAAACACAGAGTATGCAGCAGAGAAAAGGTTAGCCAGTGTTGGGGCTTAGTTTAGAGTCTATGTTAGGTTAGTGGTAGGCTTAGAGCTTCAGCTTTTTAGCCGTTAAAGAAATATGAACACTTCGACCATTCCGGGCACATAACTCACCCCCTTTCAAATATATAATTATTTACACTCCACACTAGTACTGGAGCCCTTGCTATCAGAGCAGGTCTTTTGGATATGGGGTAGCATGTAACAGCTGTTAAGCCTGGTACACACTATTATCAACCCAGTGGGCTAAACGAAAAAAAACTGAAGAGCTCAGGAGGAGCCATTGTACCAACTATGCCATGTGAATACAGAAATCTCCTCTGCTGAGCTATTGTGTTCTGACAGGGGGGCGGCGTCCCCTCGACAGGACACACCGGCCAGCGCTCTCAGCCATTGACCCTAAAGTGGGGTACACACTATAAGAATATCGGGCAAACGATTGTCCGATTTTCCTCATTGTTTCACAGCAAATCGAAAACCAATGAACGAAAATTCTCGTACGACAAACCTCTTTTTTTTGGCGTTTTTTGCAAGTGTTTGGAGGCAGGCATTGACATCTAACAAAAACCCTTGTAATCTGCCAAAGAAGTAGCTCATGTACTTTTTTGAGCTTCAGGCGTTTTGCTTCAGGCGACAAAACGCTCATATGTGAACAGGGGCCATTGAAATGAATGGGATTTTACTTGTTGGGCGTTTTGAGACTTCAGAGATGAGCGTTTTAGGAGCTGAAAACCGCTCAGGTGTGAACAGGGCCTCAATGTTTCTGATCATGCGCAGTCTTTCTTTTCTGATTTTTCTTGTACGAACATCCTACGAAAACAGTACACAATAAACTAAAATAGTTTGTTCTGTTCCCTTACGAGAAAAATTTTGGAGTTAGTCCATTTGGGAATTTTGGTACGAAAAGTCGGAATCGGCTGTCGAAAGTTGTGTGCACACAAAATCGTACGAAAGTTCTTTGGACGAAAATTCTCACCTGATTTTTAGTGTGTACAAGCCTTTAGTGTAAAGGCAAAACATTTTTTCTTTATTTTTGATGGAGTAGTGAAGGGTTAGGGTGACCATACAAAGTATACAATCTGATTGTACAATCTCCTTTAGATCTACAATTAACTTTATATTTCAAGAGCCAGCCTGATTTGATGGAAACAAAGGAATGAATTGTTTAACCACTTTACCACCGGAGGATTTTGCTGTCTTACGTCCAGGCCACTTTTTGCGATTCGGCGCTGTGCGAATTTAACTGACAATTGCGCGGTCATGCGACGCCGTACCCAAACTAAATTTACGTCCTTTTTTTCCCACAAACAGAGCTTTCTTTTGGTGGTATTTGATCACCTGTGCAATTTTTACTTTTTGTGCTATAAACAAAAAAAGAGCGAGCGTTTATTTTGAAAAAATAATATTTTTAACATTTTTTTATATGAAATTCCCCCCCAAAAAAATGTAAAAATCAAAATTTTTTTAAATTTTTGGCCAATTTGTTTTCTGCTACCTATGCTTGGTAAAAGAAAAAATCACAATAAGTGTATTTTGATTGGTTTGCGCAAAAGTTATTGCGTTTACTAAGGGAAAGATTTCTGTCATTTTTGTTGTTTTTTTTTTAACGCGTAATGGCGGCGATCTGCGATTTTTTTGCAGGACTGCGACATTGCGGCAGACAGATCGGACCCTTGACTGACATTTTTGACACTTTTGGGGGTACCAGTGACATTACTGCAATAATCAGTGCTATAAATATGCACTGTTACTGTAAAAATGACACTGGCAGGGAAGGGGTTAATTTTATTGGAGAGGGAGGGGTTAATGTATGCCTGGTGCTTACTGATGTGTGTTGGGGGAGGTGACTGAGTGACACAAGGACAGATCGCATGTTCAGCTATGCTGAACCATGCTATCTGACCCTGCCTGTCACTTAGGAGATCCGCCCGCTTGTGTTTACACAAGTGGGCGGATCTCCACACTAGATCCCTGACGATCGGGGAAGAGCAGTGGCGATCGCCGCCATTCCTCCCCTGGCCCGACTCCCGCTGTGAATGAAAACAGCGGGAGCGCGCCTTCGGCGGCGCACGAGAGCCGCCTACAGGGGGAGGAGTCCAGTGATGTAGGTCTACGTCGCAGGACGGGATCGTGCCACATTGCCGCAGTAGTGTCAATGTGGGCGGTCGTAAAGTGGTTAAGTGTGTCCTCAAATTTAACAGTTTTGGTAAAACCGGCTACACATAGATCGAAATTCAGCTGTTTCACCAGGGACTGGCCAAATTTGGATCCATGTACCGATCTATGGATGGACTCCTATCCAACCAACCTGTTTGAAAATTTCTGCATGATCAGCGCTGCTGGCTACTCAGAAGTCTCCCTGCTGTTAGAATACAATAGCTCAGTGGGGATTAACACTTGTAGATGGGGAATAGAGTCATTTTTTTTCTCAGGTTGAACGAAAAAACAAATGACCCATGTATGGGCTGCTTTAAGCCTCATACACACTACTAGTTTGACAGCTCAGGTAGGAGACGCTGTACTAACAATCCGAAGTTAGTACAGCGATCTCCGCTGCTATGCTATTGTGTTCTGACAGGGGAAGCACCCCATCAGAACACTCCGGTCAGCGCTTCTGTCGAACCAGCTGCCGTACACACGGGCCGAATAGCAGACAGTTTCTATTCAACCAGCCAAAGAAGATTTTCCCCCTTGATGACCAGGCCATATTTTGCAATTCGGCACTGCGCTACTTTAACGGACAATTGCGCGGTCGTGCGACGCTGTACTTAAAATTGATGTCCTTTTTTTCCCACAAATAGAACTTTCTTTTGGTGGTATTTGATCACCTGTGCGATTTTTATTTTTTGCGCTATAAAACAAAAAAAGAGCGACAATTCTGAAAAAACAAACGATATTTTTCACATTCTCAAAAAAAAAAAAAAAAAAAAATTAAATATCAAAATGTTTTAACATTTTAGGCCATTTTAGGCCAGTTGGTTTTCTGCTACATATTTTTGGTAAAGAAAAATCGTAACAAGCATATTTTGATTGGTTTGCGCAAAAGTTATAGCGTCTACTAACTACGGGAAAGACTTATGTCATTTTTATTGTTTTTTTTTTTTTTTGTTTTTTACTAGTAATGGCGGCGATCTGTGATTTTTAGCGGGCTGCGACATTGCAGCGGACAGATCGGACCCCTAACTGACATTTTTGACACTTTTGGGGGGACCAGTGACATTACTACAGTAATCAGTGCTACAAATATGCACTGTTACTGTAATAATGACACTGGCAGGGAAGGGGTTAACATTGTAGGTGATCAAGGGGTTAAATGTGAGCCTAGAGGAGTGATTCTAACTGTGGGGGGGGGGTGGCTTCTGAAATGACCATAGAGACCTGTTTTTCTACATAGAGGGATCACAGGGGCTCTATGATCATTCCAGGGAGAAGAACAGTCAGCTGTGTTTACAACAGCCGACCGTCCTTCTCGCTCAGCGGGGAACGATCGCAGGTGTCAGGTGGCAATCGGAGCCCCCTGACCTGTGCATCGGCTTCCCCGCTGCCGAGTGGGGGCGTGCTCGCCCCCTAGCTCCCTGCTCGTGACCGACGTAGCCCTACATCGGTTTGCCTGGTGGAGCCACACTACCGCAGTAAATACACGGCGTGTGGTTGGCAACCGGTTAAGTTCTTCATAAGGGCCTCATCACACTTATAGTGGGGAAAATAAAAATAATCATTATTATTATTAATAATAATAATAAATAATAATAATAATTTGATCCCCTGTAGATTTTGTAAGTTTGGCCACTTACAAAGAAATGAAGGGTCTATAATTTTTATCATACGTGTATTTTAAATGATAGAGACAGAATAACAACCAAAAATCCAGAAAAATCCTGACACAAATGTTATACATTCAGTTGCAGTTCAGTGAGTAAAAAATGTATTTGATCCCCAAGCAATACATGACTTAGTACTTGGTGGAGAAATCCTTCTTGGCAAGCACAGAGGTAAGACGTTTCTTGTAGTTGGTGACCAGGTTTGCACACATCTCAGGAGGGATTTTGGTCCACTCTTTACAGATTAAAGATTTCTGTTTGATGCATGCCGTATTAGTTGGCTAAGTTAAAAGACTTAAAGGGTAACTCCACTTTCGTGGGGAAAAAAAAAGCAAACAAAGAAAAAATAATATAGCGTACACCATTGCAACACAAGTCATATTGTGATTGAATGTTATTAAAAATGACCTTTCCTTTTCAATCTGCAGCTGCTGTAATTTTCTGAAAATGCAATGCAATATGGCTACCTGGAGATGTTCTGTACACAGAATGTATTCTGACCACACCCCAGAAACGTCATTTCCTGCTTGTGTGATTGGCTCTCCAATTTTCCCAGAAGTCTGCCTAAGATACAAGTCCGATTTCAGGCTTCCCCTGATACAAAAGTGATACTCCCAATAGGAACACATCTAAAAGGGATGCAGGCCCAGCAGATTTCCTCATTAGAGCCCTGCAGCTGCCACAGCTAATAGATAATTATGAAACCACTCTCATTAGACCCACTCAGCACTGGAGGAACAAGCAGTGATTTTTTCAGAATAACAAAAGGTAGGAATCTGCAACAAAGTTTGTTATAGTCCTTGTAATTTACACAGATCGCCCAGAGGGGAATGTTTTTTCTCAACAAAAGTGGAGTTATGCTTTAAATATTGCTACCATTAGGGCGCACCTCATCATCATTATTATTATTACTTTGTTGTTGTTTTTTGGTTGGTTTAGCCACAGGAGAAAATATATACCTCTTTCTTTTGGATTGGATTGACATCAGTGCTCTGATAGAGCCCTGCTCCAAAGTGCTTCCATTGCCCACCTGCTGCCTTTTACCTCCATCCAGTAGCAATATCTAAGTCTTTTGATTTTTGCATACATATGTATCAAACAGAAATCTTTGATATCTATCACATTAATGTTGATTATAACGTATTACTTATTTACAGTAAATTCTGTATATTTACTATGTATATTTGTTTTAGCCAGGCTGCTTGTTGTAATGCCCAAGAATACAAGGTCCTGAAGAAGCAAAGATTGCGAAACACGGCAACCTTTTGATCTCTTGGTGCACCTATGGAAAATATGGGAACTGAATAGCTCTTGCTGGCTTGCTTTGCAGGTTCCAACTCCCTGGGACCTGGTTATGTATATTTTTTATCTACGTATATGTCTTTTTAACTAAGATCTATAACAAACTTTTTGGTATGTTTTTTTACATTTTATGTGTGGGTCCTCTCTACACCAGTAAAGTTTAAGTCCATTTTTCTTTAACCACTTGCCGACCAGCCCACGTATGCATATATATTGTGGGGCAGCAGCTCTTACAGGGGAAATCACCGTGCTGCCGGCACTGGGGAGCCACAGTTCATTGAGGGAACCATAAATGCCAACATGTACTGTGACATACTGAAGCAGAGCATGATTCCCTCCCTTCAGAGACTGGGCGGCAGGGCAGTATTCCAACATGATACCGACCCCAAACACACCTCCAAGACGACCACTGTTTTGCTAAACAAGCTGAGGGTAAAGGTGATGGACTGGCCAAGCATGTCTCCAGACCTAAACCCTATTGAGCATCTGTGGGGCATCCTCAAATGGAAGATGGAGGAGCGCAAGGTCTCTAACATCCACCAGCTCCGTGATGTCGTCATGGAGGAGGGGAAGGGGACTTCAGTGGCAACCTGTGAAGCTCTGGTGAACTCCATGCCAAAGAGGGTAAAGGCAGTGCTGGAAAATAATGGTAGCCACAGAATATATTCACACTTTGGGCCCAATTTGACATTTTAACTTAGGGGTGTACTCACTTTTGTTGCCAGCAGTTTAATCATTAATGGCTGTGTGTTGAGTTATTATGAGGAGACAGCAAATTTACACTGTTATACAAGCTGTACACTCACTACTTTACATTGTAGCAAAATGTTATTTCTTCAGTGTTGTCACATGAAAAGATACAATAAAATATTTATAAAAATGTGAGGGGTGTACTCACTTTTGTAAGATACTGTATACATAGAAAAGGATGCATAACAGGGGATCTATCCTTTCCTCTCGCTAATAAAATGTGTTTAATTGCTGTCTGCAATCCCATTGGACAGATTTTTCATTACTTCCTGTCTCTCTGACACCCTCATCCAATGTGGATACAGACTGTAGTCTTAGCCTTTTACTGCTTCACACAAAAACTAAAAGTTTTGGTCTGAGTTGGGCTTCGCAATAAAGAAACATCCCATAAACAGAAATCTCTTTTGAAGTTTTTTACAGTGCACATATATACCAATTACTCTGGGTGAGGCCCCTTTCGCACTTGTGTGACTTATCCTGAGATTTGGGACTGCAAAGTTGCATGACAAGTGAAAGTCGTACTCCATGATTTCCAATGAGTACCGTTCATATCTGTGCGACGTCAGGTTGCAAAGACTTCAAAGTAGTCCCTGCACTACTTTGGTCCGACTTTGATGCATTCTGAAAAAGCTTCCTGGTTGTGTAGCTACGTATTGGATGGTGCAAAACAAAAACAATGGCAGCCAGGCTTTTTCCAGGTTATTTTCATGTTTCTGATCATGCGTGGTCTTGTAGCGAATGAATTTTTAGCGAACGCATACTGTACTGATTAAATGATTGTCGTTCCCTAGGCTATCGTACGACAAAAGTTTTCATGTTTGTCGAAAGCTGTGTACTAACGATCAGATTATCATGCGATCAGCAATTCGATATCTATTTTTTTCGCACAATTATCTAATCGTGTGTACGAGGCATTACACAGACTCATCTCTGGATCTTACCTCCTTATCCAGCCATGTGCTAGAGCTCCGTGCCCCTTCCCACAGTTTGTGATAAGCTCTGCCATTGGAAGTCCCCTCCTTCTTCAACTCCCACTCTTTACACTACTCCCGGCGCCTCCCTCTGAGTTCACAAAAGCCGGAACTACATAGGAGGCATCGGGTATCAATGTGCGCTGACAGTATTAACTGTCAGCGTGCATTGCGGACAACACTGGAAACAACATTGGGCGGTATACATCTGCCACAATGTTATTTTGCAGCAGAACCCCTGGGGACCACCAAAAATTTCCCGTGGACCACTGGTTGGCGTCTGCTGACCTAGACTATCTCACATAGGGTATTTTCCTCCGGTGCATGAAACACAGAGTATGCAGCAGAGAAAAGGTTAGCCAGTGTTGGGGCTTAGTTTAGAGTCTATGTTAGGTTAGTGGTAGGCTTAGGGCTTCAGCTTTTTAGCCGTTAAAGAAATATGAACACTTCGACCATTCCGGGCACATAACTCACCCCCTTTCAAATATATAATTATTTACACTCCACACTAACCAAAGTACTGGAGCCCTTGCTATCAGAGCAGGTCTTTTGGATATGGGGTAGCATGTAACAGCTGTTAAGCCTGGTACACACTATTATCAACCCAGTGGGCTAAACGAAAAAAAAACTGAAGAGCTCAGGAGGAGCCATTGTACCAACTATGCCATGTGAATACAGAAATCTCCTCTGCTGAGCTATTGTGTTCTGACAGGGGGGCGGCGTCCCCTCGACAGGACACACCGGCCAGCGCTCTCAGCCATTGACCCTAAAGTGGGGTACACACTATAAGAATATCGGGCAAACGATTGTCCGATTTTCCTCATTGTTTCACAGCAAATCGAAAACCAATGAACGAAAATTCTCGTACGACAAACCTCTTTTTTTTGGCGTTTTTTGCAAGTGTTTGGAGGCAGGCATTGACATCTAACAAAAACCCTTGTAATCTGCCAAAGAAGTAGCTCATGTACTTTTTTGAGCTTCAGGCGTTTTGCTTCAGGCGACAAAACGCTCATATGTGAACAGGGGCCATTGAAATGAATGGGATTTTACTTGTTGGGCGTTTTGAGACTTCAGAGATGAGCGTTTTAGGAGCTGAAAACCGCTCAGGTGTGAACAGGGCCTCAATGTTTCTGATCATGCGCAGTCTTTCTTTTCTGATTTTTCTTGTACGAACATCCTACGAAAACAGTACACAATAAACTAAAATAGTTTGTTCTGTTCCCTTACGAGAAAAATTTTGGAGTTAGTCCATTTGGGAATTTTGGTACGAAAAGTCGGAATCGGCTGTCGAAAGTTGTGTGCACACAAAATCGTACGAAAGTTCTTTGGACGAAAATTCTCACCTGATTTTTAGTGTGTACAAGCCTTTAGTGTAAAGGCAAAACATTTTTTCTTTATTTTTGATGGAGTAGTGAAGGGTTAGGGTGACCATACAAAGTATACAATCTGATTGTACAATCTCCTTTAGATCTACAATTAACTTTATATTTCAAGAGCCAGCCTGATTTGATGGAAACAAAGGAATGAATTGTTTAACCACTTTACCACCGGAGGATTTTGCTGTCTTACGTCCAGGCCACTTTTTGCGATTCGGCGCTGTGCGACTTTAACTGACAATTGCGCGGTCATGCGACGCCGTACCCAAACTAAATTTACGTCCTTTTTTTCCCACAAACAGAGCTTTCTTTTGGTGGTATTTGATCACCTGTGCGATTTTTACTTTTTGTGCTATAAACAAAAAAAGAGCATTTATTTTGAAAAAATAACAATATTTTTAACATTTTTTTATATGAAATTCCCCCCCAAAAAAATGTAAAAATCAAAATTTTTTTAAATTTTTGGCCAATTTGTTTTCTGCTACCTATGCTTGGTAAAAGAAAAAAATCACAATAAGCGTATTTTGATTGGTTTGCGCAAAAGTTATTGCGTTTACTAACTAAGGGAAAGATTTCTGTCATTTTTGTTGTTTTTTTTTTTTAACGCGTAATGGCGGCGATCTGCGATTTTTTTGCGGGACTGCGACATTGCCACGGACAGATCGGACCCTTGACTGACATTTTTGACACTTTTGGGGGTACCAGTGACATTACTACAGTAATCAGTGCTATAAATATGCACTGTTACTGTAAAAAATGACACTGGCAGGGAAGGGGTTAATTTTATTGGAGAGGGAGGGGTTAATGTATGCCTGGTGCTTACTGATGTGTGTGGGGGGAGGTGACTGAGTGACACAAGGACAGATCGCATGTTCAGCTATGCTGAACCATGCTATCTGACCCTGCCTGTCACTTAGGAGATCCGCCCGCTTGTGTTTACACAAGCGGGCGGATCTCCACACTAGATCCCCGACGATCGGGGAAGAGCAGCGGGAGCGCGCCTTCGGCGGCGCGCGAGAGCCGCCTACAGGGGGAGGAGTCCAGCGATGTAGGTCTACGTCGCAGGATGGGATCGTGCCACATTGCCGCAGTAGTGTCAATGTGGGCGGTCGAAAAGTGGTTAAGTGTGTCCTCAAATTTAACAGTTTTGGTAAATACCGGCTACACATAGATCGAAATTCAGCTGTTTCACCAGGGACTGGCCAAATTTGGATCCATGTACCGATCTATGGATGGACTCCTATCCAACCAACCTGTTTGAATTTCTGCATGGTCAGCGCTGCTGGCTACTCAGAAGTCTCCCTGCTGTTAGAATACAATAGCTCAGTGGGGATTAACACTTGTAGATGGGGAATAGAGTCATTTTTTTTCTCAGGTTGAACGAAAAAACAAATGACCCATGTATGGGCTGCTTTAAGCCTCATACACACTACTAGTTTGACAGCTCAGGTAGGAGACGCTGTACTAACAATCCGAAGTTAGTACAGCGATCTCCGCTGCTATGCTATTGTGTTCTGACAGGGGAAGCACCCCATCAGAACACTCCGGTCAGCGCTTCTGTCGAACCAGCTGCCGTACACATGGGCCGAATAGCAGACAGTTTCTATTCAACCAGCCATTGCCACCTGACATTTGGCCCATGTGTAAAAGGCTTAAGTCTGATAGAGATTGTATAGTGATTGTACAATCAGATTGTATAGTTTACAGACAGCTTTAAACTCCTTTTTTAGATTTTTATTGCTGTGCCTTCCCCGGGGAGATTAACGCTCTCTATATGTCCTGGTTACCATTGACAAGACAGAAAGTGATAGGGAAACTAAAAATCCACCAATACGGAGCCTTGTTCCTACAACTCTCCTAAATGGGAATTCCTTTACTTTGAAGATATTTCCTTTTTACTTCCTGCTGCGTCGCCAGAACAGGAAGTGCAGGAAAATCTACCCATTTAAGTCTAAAGAAAAACATGTTTTGGTTTTACTCATACACTTTAGGCACCCGTTCACATCTAGGGATTTGGCATTGTGGGCGGAATTGCAACGATTCTGCCTGCGTTTCCAAATTGCACTGCAATGCAGGCAAAACACAGCACGCGTGTTCGTGTGACGTTCATTTTTATTGGCAGCTAAATGTGGAATGGTTTTACCGCAATCACGGCACTGCATCACGCAAAGCTTGTCACCCAGAAGAAGCTCCTGCTTCTTTTTTGGGTGACAAACTACACGTGATGCGGTTTTGCTGCAATTGCAGCCCAATTTATCGTTAGACATTTGCGGCAAAATTGCACTTTGTTTAGGTGCCATTGAAAATGAATGGCACCCTAACATGCTTGCTGAGTTTTGCCAGCATTGCAGTGCGATTTGTAATTACAGGCAGAATCGCTGCATCCCAAATTGCTAGACGTAAAAGGGGCATTACGGTTAAGTGTTAAGGACTCGCTTAGGGGTTAGATTTATACTGTTAGGTTTTCAGCAGATTCCTTGTTTTTGCCTGAAGCCCCACACCAAACTACAAACCAAACCCCACACCAAACAATATATATATATATATATATATATATATATATATATATATATATATATATATATATATATATATATATATATACACACACTATATTAGCAAAAATATTGGGACGCATGCCTTTACACGCACATAAACTTTAATGGCATCCTAGTCTTAGTCCGTAGGGTTCAATATTGAGTTGGCCCACCCTTTGCAGCTATACCAGCTTCAACTCTTCAACTCTTCTGGGAAGGCTGTCCACAGGGTTTAGGAGTGTGTCTATGGGAATGTTTGAGCATTCTTCCAGAAGGGCATTTGTGAGGTGAGGTTCTGATGTTAGAGGAGAAGGCCTGGCTCACAGTCTCCACTCCAATTCATCCCAAAAGTGTTCTATTGGGTTGAGGTCAGGACTCTGTGCAGGCCAATCAAGTTCCTCCACCCCAAACTCGCAGGTCCTTTATGGACCTTGCCTTGTACACTGGTGAACAGTTCTGTTGAAACAGGAAGGGGCCATCTCCAAACTGTTCCCACAAAGTTGGGAGCATGAAATTCTCCAAAATGTCTTGGTAAGCTGAGGCCTTAAGAGTTCCCTTCACTGGAACTAAGGGGCCAACCCCAACCCCTGAAAAACAACCCCACACCATAATCCTTCCTCCACCAAATGATTTGGACCAGTGCACAAAACAAGGTCCATAAAAACATGGATGAGTGAGTTTAGAGTGGAGGAACTTGACAGCCTTCCCAGAAGAGTTGAAGCTGTTATAGCTGTAAAGAGAGTGGGCCAACTCAATATTGAACCCTACGGACTAAGACTGGGATGCCATTAAAGTTCATGTGCTTGTAAAGGCAGGCGTCCCAATACCTTTGACAATATAGTATATATACGTACACACACACACAGGAGATATGTGTTTTTGTCTTTACCATAAACCCCACTATAAGGACAGCCATAAATGAACAGGTGGCTCACTCACTTCAACCACTTGTTCACTTTTGGCATATTTCTGATCTTCCTGATTGGTCTGACGAAGCAATGGTTGTGGCATACACATGGGGTAAAATATTTGCTCTCTTTTCTTCATAGAAAAGGGAAGGATTATCTACCAGTCACAAAGATATTTTCTAAGATAAGACACCGCTTCTCCAGTTATCCCCACTTGCTTTCAGGTCCCGTGCTGGGCAGCCAGGCTGATGCCATGCGGATACAGACGGTCAGGTGCTCGGCATGGGCGCCATTTAGAAAATGCTTTGCATTCTCTGACTGGACAGGGTGGAGAACGTGACACCACCTCCACACCTCGTCCAACCAGAGAATGGTTTGCCTTGATTCTGAAATTGTAAAGCATTCTCTAAATGGCGCCCATGCCAAGTAACTGGCCTGTATGCACAAAGTATCAGGACAGCTGCTCAGTGTGGGACCCAGAAGCAAGTGGAGATCACTGGAGTAGAGGTGTCTTATCTTGGAAAATTTCTTTGTGACCGGTAGATAAACCTTCCCTTTTCTAGCGGTGTCTACTTTCGTGATTTCCGGCTTTTAGGGGCATCGGCCAGGTGTGGTATATACAAGGTGTACAAGAAAGGCTCCCTTTAGCTGCACGTCTACGCAATCCCTTGGATCAATGGATAGTGACAACCTAAGCCCGGACTCCCTCCAGGCCAGGCCCTCAACACGTTTTGCACTGCCCCTTGGAGCCTAATCATGGGGGTATACAGTATCTAGGGAGTACACCCCTCACATTTTTGTAAATATTTTATTATATCTTTTCATGTGACAACCCCAAAGAAATTACACTTTGCTACAATGTAAAGTAGTGAGTGTACAGCTTGTATAACAGTGTAAATTTGCTGTCCCCTCAAAATAACTCAACACACAACCATTAATGTCTAAACCACTGACAACAAAAGTGAGTACACCCCTAAGGCCCCTTTCACACATACATACCATTTGCCTGTTTTTCATCCATCCATTGATGGATGAAAAACGGAAATTAATGCATTCCTATGGAAAAACGGATGACAACGGATGATCATCCGTTTACATCCATTTTTTTGAACGGATGAAAGCCCTATTTTTCTTCCGTTAAAAAAACTGATCGGACAAAAAACAGATGTAAACTGACAAACTGTCCGTTTTTCATCCGTTTTTGCATTGGTAGTGGATGTAAAAAAAAAAAAAAATGGATGAAAACGGATGAAAAACAGACGAAAAACGATTGAAAAATGGACGAAAAACGAATAAATACTTCATCCATTTTGACGTGACTGAACTGATGAAATGAACAATCCATATGTGTGAAAGGAGCCTAAGTAAAAATGTCCAAATTGGGCCCAAAGTGTCAATATTTTGTGTGGTCACCATTATTTTCCAGCACTGCCTTAACCCTCTTGGGCATGGAGTTCCCCAGAGCTTCACAGGTTGCCACTGGAGTCCTCTTCCACTCCTCCATGACGACATCACGGAGCTGGTGGATGTTAGAGACCTTGTGCTCCTCCACCTTCCGTTTGAGGATGCCCCACAGATGCTCAATAGGGTTTAAGTGTGAAGACATGCTTGGCCAGTCCATCACCTTTACCCTCAGTTTCTTTAGCAAGGCAGTGGTGTGTTTGGGGTCGTTATCATGTTGGAATACTTGGCGAAGGGAGGGGATCATGCGCTGCTTCAGTATGTCACAGTACATGTTGGCATTCATGGTTCCTTCAATGAACTGTAGCTCCCCAGTGCCGGCAGCCCCAGACCATGACACTCCCACCACCATGCTTGACGGTAGGCAAGACACACTTGTCTTTGTACTCCTCACCTGGTTTCCGCCACACACGCTTGACACCCTTTGAACCAAATAAGTTTAACTTCTCATCAGACCACAGGACATGGTTCAAGTAATCCATGTCCTTAGTCGACTTGTCTTCAGCAAACTGTTTGCAGGCTTTCTTGTGCATCATCTTTAGAAGAGGCTTCCTTTTGGGACGACAGCCATTCAGACCAATTTCATGCAGTGTGCGGCGTATGCTCTGAGCACTGACAGGCTGACCCCCCACCCCTTCAACTTCTGGATATGACTCTGAGCACATGCACACAACTTCTTTGGTCGACCATTGCGAGGCCTTTTCTGAGTGGAACCTGTCCTGTTAAACCGCTGTATGGTCTTGGCCACTGTGCTGCAGCTCAGTTTCAGGGTCCTGGCAATCTTCTTACAGCCTAGGCCATCTTTATGTAGAGCAGTAATTCTTTTTTTCAGATCCTCAGAGAGTTCTTTGCCATGAGGTACCATGTTGAACTTCCAATTGCCAATGACTTCCAATGACCAGTATGAGAGAGTGATAGCGATAACACCAAATCTAACACACCTGCTCCCCATTCACACCTGAGACCTTGTAACACTAACAAGTCACATGACACCGAGGAGGTAAAATGGATAATTGGGCCCAATTTGGACATTTTCACTTAGGGGGTGTACTCCCTTTTGTTGCAACCTGTGAAGTTCTGGTGAACTCCATGCCCAAGAGAGTTAAGGCAATACTGGAAAATAATGGTGGCCACACAAAATATTGACACTTTGGCCCAATTTGGATATTTTCACTTAGGGGTGTACTCACTTTTGTTGCCAGCGGTTTAGACATTAATGAGTGTGTTGAGTTATTTTGAGGGGACAGCAGATTTACACTGTTATACAAGCTGTACACTCACTACTTTACATTGTAGCAAAGTGTAATTTCCTTAAGCCCCGTTCACATACAAGTGACGCTACTTCGCACCGCGACCTCGGAGGTCGCGGTGCGAGCAGCGAGCAGCGCGCCGCGACCTCGTAGCGGCCGCCACGGACTTTATAACATTGAAGTCTATGGCGGTCGCCTCCTGGTCGCCCCAAAGAAGCTCCGTACCCTTTTTCTAAGTCGGAGCGACTTGTGTCGCTCCTATTAGAACGGGTCCGCAGCTTCCCTATGGGAGGCGACCTACGGCGACCTGTGAGGCGACCAGGTCGCCTCATAGGTCGCCTTAGTGTGAACGGGGACTCAGTGATGTCACATGAAAAGATATAATAAAATATTTACAAAAATATGAGGGGTGTACTCACTTTTGTGAGATACTGTACATAATGTAGTTACATTGGTCCAAGCTGAACCAATGTAATTACGTATAACATACAGATGACTCGATTTTTTCTTTAACTTTATGTGCACTAAACAACTCTACCCAATGTTATGGAGATGAGGAGAGTAGGAGATGTTATGTAGTCATGTCCTAAGGTAACAATGCTGCTCCTCCAATGATACGGTATAGACAGAGAGTGTTGTCACTGTAGGACAGGAAGTGTGTTGCTGCCGGGATCACCAGGTAACAAGAAAGTAAAAACATCTGCCACTACATCCAAGGTCTGTTAAGCTGAAATATATTACATTTTTTTATCTTGGGTTTTAAAATAAGCTTTGACACTGTGGTCTTTTCTCAAGTAATAATACACAGCACTTTCCACTATGTGTACGTAGGGAAGTCAGGCCTAATAATTCCATATATATTGCTACAATCAATTAGGGCTTCCAGAAACCGTCTGCTGGCATCACATCGTGCCCCCCTGTGTATGCAGCATCTCATCTGAAGCAGACCGGTATTGCAATTATTTCCAGACTCCTGCAGGCCTCTTAAACTATTAAGTGCGAACATATATATGTCCTCAGCACCGGTACCCTGGATCTCCATGTGTATTGTCCCCCCCCGATAGGACTAGGCCTGACATCACTGCCCCTTACAGAGGGTCTGCGTACCATCCAGGCTACGATAGATGTGTGACATCAACATCCCCCACCTAACATGGGGTCCCCCTCTTTTAAACACAGCGCATCCTCTAATCCCCCCTCCCCGATGTTAGATATATATAGACCTCCATCACAGTATATAAATAGATAGATGGCCTTCAGCTCCAATATTCTGCCATTTTTTGCAGAAACAACAATTATGGATGGGATTCCCATAAACTGTGACATGTATGTGTGATATATATATATATATATATATATATATATATATATATATATATATATATATATATATATATATATATGTTGCTAGGATCTCCCTGGAAGATTGTTCACAATTGCCATATTCTATGATAATGCCCAGTGATTGATACTCTGTAAATGAACAATCAAGGATTACTATTAACTGGATCACCTCTGTACCAAAACACAGTAATTAAAGGATTCCCTGATTACAGCGCTTTCATTGTGAGTATTTCCTCTTTATAGTAAGATTTATTGCCTGATTTCTTGCTAATAATATTAATGATAATAAAAGATAAAGAGTTAGACTCACCAATGTGATAAAACGTATCATGTCATCCTCCTCCTGATGTGGGATTAACCCCTGCAGCTGCATCCCCCCCTCCTCTCCTATGATCCATCACACAGCCATCCAGACCTCATCTGCACACTGAGCTGACTGCAACAAAGATCAGGGCTGACCCAACAAAAGGGACCCTCCTACCCCTCTCCACACTACAGGGAGGGGGTCTCATCCAGGCTCTGCCCCTCACTATACACTATAGACTGTATTCATTCTACATGGGGGGTTTCATCCAAGCACTGCCCCTCTCCGTACACTATATACTGGCTTATTACTTCATGTAAGGGTTTCATCCAGGCTCTGCCCCTCACTATACACTATAGACTGTATTCATTCTACATGGGGGGTCTCATCCAAGCACTGCCCCTCTCTGTACACTATATACTGGCTTAATACTTAATTTGGGGTCTCATCCAGGCTCTGCCCCTCTCTGTACAGTATAGACCAGGGGTAGGCAACCTTAAAGAGGTGGAGATCTACCTGAACAGCACGGAAGAAGTCAAAGATCACCAGGAACAGTGTCACCTCCTCACACCTGATTTAAACCTCTAATTGACTGTGTCGCAATCGCGTGCATTGCACGGCAATCATGGGTTTAAATCAGGTGGTTAGGAGGCAGCATATCACCTCCTCACCACCTGTCAAACACACTCGGATTGATTTTTGGGGGAGCAGCAGCGCCTGCTGCACTTGTGACTGTGCCCATAGTTGCAGTGGTGTTGCTAGAGTTGGTGTCACCCGGTGTGGTAAAACATGGTGTCTATAACTATAGTCCCCCCTCAGTACAGCCCCCCTCCCTCAGTACAGCCCCCACTCTTCACTAAGTATTGACCCCCCCTCTGTCAGTAATGACCCCTTCTACACTAAGTACAGACCCCCCTCTCCAGTAATTATAGGCCCCCCCCTCCCTCGGTACATACCCCCCTCCACTAAGTATAGACCCACCTCCCTCAGTACAGACCCCCCTCCCTCAGTACAGACCCCTCTCCACTAAGTGTAGACCCCCCCTCCCTCAGTACAGACCCCCCTCCACCAAGTATAGACCCCCCTCCCTCAGTACAGACCCCCTCCCTCAGTATAGACCCCCACTAAGTATAGACCCCCTCTATCAGAATAGGCTCCCCCCCAAAGACCCCCCCTCAGTACAGACCCCCATCATCAGTATAGACCCCCCTTTATTAAACACCCCCCCTCCATCAGTATAGACCCTTTCTCTCAGTACAGACACCCCCTCCATCAGTGTAGACCCCCTAAGTACAGACCCCCCCCCTCAGTCCAGACCCCTACATCAGTATCGACCAAGGGCTCCGACAGACATTAGCACCCACTGAGCGATCATGTCACTGGGCTCCCTCCCTGCCCCCCCCCCCTTGCACATGGGGGGCATGCGAGGAAGCATTCAGAGTGCAGCCGCGCTGCCCATGGAGTTGCTTGCTTAGACTGTCAGTCTCTGGGCAGCGGGCTTCTCTATTAGTGAAGGAGGCAGCCGCTGCAGCAGCAGTGAGAGTGAGATTTTGGGGTCCCACTCAGGGCTAGCGCAGCGCCGTCATGTTCTGACTGAAAAAAGCCCTGCCTATGGGACCCAGGACCCTTGCCTAGGCGCCGCCCTCCGAATGGTGTCACCCCTCTGCTGTTGTCACCCAGGTGTGGGCCGTACCCCTATCCAAACTCTGTCTCTCTCTATACACTATAAATTGTACCCACACTACATAGGGTGGGGGGGGGGGGGGGGTTGTCTCACCCAGTCTCTGTCCCTCTCTATACATGGGGGGTCTCATACACCGGAGCAGTCTTTTTTCTTTCCTTTATGTTTGGCTACGGTCACTGTCTGCCGTGATCTTGGAGCCTAGGAAGATAAAATCTGTCACTGTTTCTATTTCTTCTCCTTCTATTTGCCAAGGAGTGATGGGACCGGAAGTCATGATCTTAGTTTTAATAATGTTCAATTTCAGGCCAGCTTTTGCACTCTCCTCTTTCACCTTCATTAAGAGACTCCTAATAACATTTATATTATATTAAAATTTATGGCGCTATATAAGTACTGTAATAAATGAATAAAATAAATACACTGTCTCCACACTACAGGGGGTCTTTTTCAGGCCATGCCTCTCTATATACACTATAGACTGTCTATACACTATAGACTCAATGCTCCATTAAGGGGGACTTTTCCTAGCTCTGCCTTCTCTATTTACATTATAGAATGTATCCACCCCTACACAAAGAGAGGTATTGTCTCAGCTCTGCATCTCTCTATACACCATAGACTGTCTCAACACTACATTGAGGGGGATCTCTCCTAGGCTATAGACATGCTATTCTCAGAGTTCCTCCAGAGGCTGCACAAAGTTTCTTGAGCTGTAGCTTAATGACCTCCAATTTCAACTATTGGTGCCTACCAGGGCTTTTTTCTCCGAAAATAGGTGCAGGAACTCACCCCCCCTGCCCAAATCCCCGCCCAACCCTCCCCCCCACCATGCCAAAACCACACCCCCAGACACACCTTCTTTAGAGGAGAGAAGTGCAGTGGCGCCAAATGATTGTAATAAGTTAGGGATTAGAACTGCGTATTACACAAGGCACATGGTTCAGGAATATGTAACAAAATACAGGACTCAGGACTTCATAACACGCAGGGCTCAGGAGTGTGTATTGTGCAGTTGTGAGCAGTGGGGGGACAGCAAACAGGATAGTACTTACATTCAATGCGAAGGGTCCCTTTTTCTCAGAAATATGGAGCATATAGCCCTGTGTACAGATTGCAGTGGTCAGGAATATGTAACATAGAGCCAGGCACACAGAGAGCAGTTGTAAGGCATATGTAATATGCAGTCCAGCATACAGAGTGCAGGGCTCAGGAGTATGTAAGGCAAAATGCATTGTGCAGAGTACAGTATTAAGGAGTACCATCCAGAGGCCTTTAACCACTTGCCGACCGCCGCACGACTATTTACTGCGGCGGTCAGCCCCTCACAGGCAGAGTGACGTAGGTCTACGTCGCTAGCCTGTGAGGGTCTAGGGAGCGAGCGCGCTCCCCCGGAGGCGTGGTCACGGACCCCCCCGCGCGTGTGACCGGCGGACTCGATGTCCGCCGGTCACTCGGCGATCGTCGGGGGAGAGGGAGAAAGTCAGGCGGCTAGTGTAAACAAGCCGCCTGTCATTCTCCCCGGTGTATGAATGATGATAATACGGTTCTACTATGTAGAACCGTTGATCACTGTTCATACATCTGAAGCCACAGCCAATCACAGTTAGAATCACGCCCCTAGGGACACACATAGCCCCTCCCTCTCTAAAAAAGTTAACCCCTTCCCTGCCAGTGTATTTTTACAGTAACAGTGCATATATATAGCACTGATTACTGTAGAAATGTCACTGGTAACCCCAAAAGTGTCAAAAATGTCAGTCAAGGGTCCGATCTGTCCGCCGCAATGTCGCAGTACCGCAAAAAAATCACAGATCGCTGCCATTACGCAAAAACACCAAAAATGACAAAAATCTTTCCCTTTGTTAGTAAATGCGATAAATTTTGCGCAAACCAATCAAAATACGCTTTTTGCGATTTTTTTTTACCAAACATATGTAGCATAAAACAAATTGGCCGAAAATGTTAAAAAATTTAGATTTTTAAATTTTTTTGGGGGAATTTCATATAAAAAAATGTGAAAAATATTGTTATTTTTGCAAAATTGTCGCTCTTTTTTTGTTTATAGCGCATGATCAAAAAATCGCACAGGTGATCAAATACCACCAAAAGAAAGCTCTGTTTGTGGGAAAAAAAAAGGACGTCAAATTCGTTTGGGTACAGCGTCGCACGACCGCGCAATTGTCCGTTAAATTCACGCAGTGCCGAATCGCAAAATACCCCCTGGTCTTTTAGCAGCCAAATCCTCCGGGGCTTAAGTGGTTAATATGTAACATACAGCACAGCATTCAGAGTGTAGCAGTTCTGAATATGTAATCTACAAGGTGTTACAAAATTCTCACCACTGGACCCTGTATGCTGTGACATACATTACATACTCTTGGCCACTAACTCTGTATGCTTTACAGTCCCCCAGAAAATGTCCTTGGTCTTCCCCCAAAAGTAACCATCAAATCATCACCTCTGCTTATCTCTTTGCTTACCTCTGTGTCCCCCATTCACAGCTCACCTCTTTTTTACCCTGTCCACAGCTCCACCCCTATCCACAATTCACCTTAGCACCCCGCCCCCAATTCACAACTCACCTTTGCTCCCCCCCATCAACATCTCACCTTTGCACCACTCTAACCACAATCTAAAGCTCACCCCAATCCACAGCTCTTACTTTTGCCACCCCCCAAGTTTCACCTCTGCACCCCCAGCTTCCCCTACAGCTCTCATCTCTGCACAACCTGCCCCACCCTTCACAGCTCTAATTTTGCACAACCTACCCTCCCGTCTTCCCTTCACATCTCTCACTTTACACAACCCGCCTTCTTCCCTCTGCACCTCTCACCTCTGCACAAAGCTCCCCCATCCCAGTTCTTCTCTCTGCACAAATTACCACTCCCCAGCTATCCTTTCTGCTAAAATTCCCCCCAGCTCTCCTCTCTGCAAACCCCCCCCCCCCACTTTCCCAGCTCTGCGTTCTGCCCAAACCCCCCCCCCCCCCACTTTCCCAGATCGCCTCTATGACTGTCCTTGCACTGGCCATACATGGATTGAAATTGGTACATTCATGAGAAGTCAATGTATTGAATGACTTCGGCCTGCCAGAGTATTTTCACAGTCAGCTGACCAGACTATATTCTCCCAGTCCTTCCCAGGATTGTACAAATGTTTTGCAGCAAACCACAGTCTCAAGAGCACGGAGGAGATTCCAGGAGACAGGTAGTTACTCTAGGAGAGCTGGACAGGGCCAAAGAAGGTCCTTAACCCATCAGCAGGACCGGTATCTGCTCCTTTGTGCAAGGACCAACAGAATGACTCGATGAGCACTGCCAGAGCCCTGCAAATATACCTCCAGCAGGCCACTGGTGTGAATGTCTCTGACAAAACAATCAGAAACAGACTTTATGAGGGTGGCCTGAGGTCCAAAAGGTCCTGTGCTCACTGCCCAGCAACATGGAGCTCGATTTACCTTGCCTTCCTGTTGGCAGCCATCTTGGACATGTGCAAACTGCTGTCTTTTAAAAAATCTATTTGCATCATCACTTGCCTGCTGCTTGGGCATCGCTCAATAATGATGTTGTACACCGGACTATATATATCACCTGTTGGCTTGCAGTCCTTTGCTCTTGTGTTTGTGCTCCAAGGTGCATCACTGCTAGCAGTCTTCTGTTCTCCGTGTTCCTCCATGCATGACCTGACTTGGCTGATGACTTTCCTGGCTCTTGATTCCACATTGGCAGATGACCCAGCATCAGAAGACTACGCGCCTCTGGACTCGACCTTGGCTTGGATGACTACCCGCTTCTAGACTCGATCCTGGCTTGGATGGATGACTACCTGCTCTGGACTTGGCCTTGGCTGTTCCTGATTTCGCTCCCCACTCTTGCTGTGCGTTTATTGTTGTTGCTCTAATAAACTGCTTTATTTTACTTGCGTTTCGTGTGGTCTGGTTTCCTGGCACCCTGACAGTACACAAGGGCACTGAATCCTGAAGATGCAGATGCTCCTACGCTCCCCATGCTGGTTTCCAGGCTCGATCAACAAGGTCACCTTTTTGGGTCGCTTCGCACAGGTGTTGCAGGCGTTGCTTGAATGCACAGAACACCTTGCTCCTGGTGCTGCTAGGCCGGTGGTTCCTCCTTTTGCCGCTCCTGCAGCTGGAATCACTGTTACAAGAGGGATGACTGGTTCAGCCCTCCTCCCGCAGGGCTATGGGGGTGAACCGAGTCAGTGTCATGGCTTCCGAAATCAAGTGGGCATTTATTTTGAGATGGTTCCTCAGGCTTTTCCCTCTGACAGGTCCAAGGTGGGCTTCCTAATCTCGTTGCTCTCGGACAAGGCCTTTGCCTGGGTGTATCCTTTGTAATCCTGTGATACTCAATTACCCGGGTTTAGTTGCCTCCTTCCATAGGGTATTCGATGTGCTTGCTCGCTCTGCCTCTGCTGCTAAGCTGCTCCCATCCATTCTACAGGGAATACAAACTGTTGCCGAGTATGCCATCTAATTTCGTACCCTGGCAGCAGAGGTGGGCTGGAATAATGAGGCTCTGTTGGCTGTCTCTCCGCACTGATGTTGCTGCGTATGTTGGCTGCTTGTTCCCTCTGTGCCCAGAACAAATCTCTGTGCCCCCTTCCCTTGGGCCCACTGCATCCCATTCCCAATGGGGAGCGTCCCTGGTCTCACCTGGCCATGAATTTTATTGTGGAACTTCCCGCATCTGGAGGTTACACGGTTATCCTCATGGTGGTCGACCGGTTCTCCAAAATGTGCCACTGTGTTCCGTTTAAGTGGCTGCCTACCATTTAGGAGCTTACCTTGGTGTTTGCCAGAGAGGTTTTCCGCTTACACGGGTTGCCTAAGAAGATTGTCTCAGGCCTTGAGAGCAAGTTTGTCTCCAGGTTCTGGTGCGCCTTTTGCTTCCAGTTGGGTACTCGACTCTCCTTCTCCTCTGCCTACCATCTGCAGTTCAATGGTGCCGCTGAGCGTTCCAACCAAGCTCTGGAGCAATTTCTCCACTGCTATATCTCTGACCATCAGGACAATTGGGTTGATCTTCTACCCTGGGCAGAGTTTGCCAGGAACTCTCCCATCAACTCATCTTCTGGAATGTCTCCATTCATGGCCAATTATGGGTTCCAACCCTTTGTGTTGCCTGAGTAGTTCTTGCCACAGGACATCCCGGCTGTGCAGGATCATCTTTGTGTCCTCCGTTCCTCTTGGGTGCAGATTCAAGAGTCTTTACAGGTCTCTAAACAGCGTCAGAAGCTCCAGGCGGACTGGAGAGGTTTATCTGCTCCTTCGTAACCAGTTTGGGGAGAGGGTGTGGTTGTCGACCCGTAATCTCAACCTCAGGGTACCCACTCCTAAACTGGCAACCCGTTTTGTTGGGCCTTTTCGCATCCTTCGTGAGGTGAGCCCGGTGGCCTATGCCCTTGATCTTCCTCCTGGCAAGCGTATTTCCAATGCTTTCACGTGTCACTTTTGAAGCCACTTTTGCAATCACTATACTTCTTCTCTTCCTCGCCCTCATCCCATTCCTGTGGGCAATCATAAGGAGTATGAGGTTAGGAGCATCTTGCATTCAAATCTGTTCCAAGCTCAGGCTCAATACCTGGTGCACTGGAAGGGTTATGGTCCTGAGGAGCGCTCCTGGGTTCCCTTCACTGATGTTCATGCTCCCGCTCTTCTCTGCGCTTTCCCTGCTCGCTTTCCTCAGAATCCATTTTTTACTCCATGGAGGAGGGGCCGTTGTGGGGAGGGTACTGTAAAGGTCTTACCTTGCCTTCCTCTTGGCAGCAATCTTGAACATGTGCAGACTGCTGTCTTTTACAAACTCTGTTTGCCTCATCACTTGCCTGCTGCCTGGGTGTCGCCCAGTGATGTTGTTGCACACCTGACTATATACAGTGCCTTGCGAAAGTATTCGGCCCCCTTGAACTTTGCAACCTTTTGCCACATTTCAGGCTTCAAACATAAAGATATAAAACTGTAATTTTTTGTGAAGAATCAACAACAAGTGGGACACAATCATGAAGTGGAACGGAATTTATTGGATACTTCAAACTTTTTTAACAAATAAAAAACTGAAAAATTGGGCGTGCAAAATTATTCAGCCCCCTTAAGTTAATACTTTGTAGCGACACCTTTTGCATCGATTACAGCTGTAAGTCGCTTGGGGTATGTCTCTATCAGTTTTGCACATCGAGAGACTGAAATTTTTGCCCATTCCTCTTTGCAAAACAGCTCGAGCTCAGTGAGGTTGGATGGAGAGCGTTTGTGAACAGCAGTTTTCAGTTATTTCCACAGTTTCTTGATTGGATTCAGGTCTGGACTTTGACTTGGCCATTCTAACACCTGGATATGTTTATTTGTGAACCATTCCATTGTAGATTTTGCTTTATGTTTTGGATCATTGTCTTGTTGGAAGACAAATCTCCGTCCCAGTCTAAGGTCTTTTGCAGACTCCATCAGGTTTTCTTCCAGAATGGTCCTGTATTTGGCTCCATCCATCTTCCCATCAATTTTAACCATCTTCCCTGTCCCTGCTGAAGAAAAGCAGGCCCAAACCATGATGCTGCCACCACTATGTTTGACAGTGGGGATGGTGTGTTCAGGGTGATGAGCTGTGTTGCTTTTACGTCAAACATAACGTTTTGCATTGTTGCCAAAAAGTTCAATTTTGGTTTCATCTGAACAGAGCACCTTCTTCCACATGTTTGGTGTGTCTCCCAGGTGGCTTGTGGCAAACTTTAAACGACACTTTTTATGGATATCTTTAAGAAATTGCTTTCTTCTTGCCACTCTTCCATAAAGGCCAGATTTGTGCAGTATACGACTGATTGTTGTCCTATGGACAGAGTTTCCCACCTCAGCTGTAGATCTCTGCAGTTCATCCAGAGTGATCATGGGCCTCTTGGCTGCATCTCTGATCAGTCTTCTCCCTGTATGAGCTGAAAGTTTAGAGGGACAGCCAGGTCTTCGTAGATTTGCAGTGGTCTGATACTCCTTCCATTTCAATATTATCACTTGCACAGTGCTCCTTGGGATGTTTAAAGCTTGGGAAATCTTTTTGTATCCAAATCCGGCTTTAAACTTCTCCACAACAGTATCTCGACCCTGCCTGGTGTGTTCCTTGTTCTTCATGATGCTCTCTGTGCTTTAAACAGACCTCTGAGACTATCACAGTGCAGGTGCATTTATACAGAGACTTGATTACACACAGGTGGATTCGATTTATCATCATTAGTCATTTAGGTCAACATTGGATCATTCAGAGATCCTCACTGAACTTCTGGAGAGTTTGCTGCACTGAAAGTAAAGGGGCTGAATAATTTTGCACACCCAATTTTTCAGTTTTTTATTTGTTAACAAAGTTTGAAATATCCAATAAATTTCGTTCCACTTCATGATTGTGTCCCACTTGTTGTTGATTCTTCACAAAAAATTACAGTTTTATATCTTTATGTTTGAAGCCTGAAATGTGGCAAAAGGTCGCAAAGTTCAAGGGGGCCGAATACCTTCGCAAGGCACTGTATATATCACCTGTTGGCTTGCAGTCCTTTGCTCTTGTGTTTGTGCTCCAAGGTGTATCACTGCTAGCAGTCTTCTGTTCTATGTGTTCCTCCATGCATGATCTGTCTTAGCTGACGACTTTCCTGATTTTCAATTCTGCATCGGCAGATGACCCACCTCTGGACTCGACCCAGGCTTGGATGACTACCAGCTTTTAGACTTGATCTTGGCTTGGATGACTACCTGCTCTGGAATTGACCCTGGCTGTTCCTGATTTCGCTCCTCACTCTTGCTATGCCTTTATTGTTTTTTGCTCTAATGAACTGCTTTATTTTACTTGCATCTCGTGTGGTCTGGTTTCCTGGCACCCTGACAGATTGGCATTTGCCATTGAACACCAGAATCGGCAGGTCCGCCACTGACGCCCTGCACTTTTCACAGTTGAGAGCAGGTTCACCCTGAGCACATGTGACGAACGTGAAGGGTCTGGAGAAGCCATTGGGAACAATATGCTGCCTGTAACATTGTTGAGCATGACCGGTTTGGTGGTGGGTCAGTGATGGTCTGGGGAGGCATATCCTTGGAGCCACAACAGACCTCTATAGGCTAGACAATGGCACCCTGGCTGCCATTAGGTATTGGGATGAAATCTTTGGACTCATTGTCAGGCCCTATGCTGGTGCAGTGGGTCCTGGGTTCCTCCTGGTGCACGACAATGCCCAGCCTCATATGGGAGTATGCAGCCAGTTCCTGGAGGATGGAAGCAATTGATACCATTAAATGGCCCCCATGCTTGTCTGACCTCGCCTGAACTCAATCCAATAGGACACCTCTCGGACATTATGTTTTGGTCCATCTGATACCACCAGGTTGCACCTGGCATTCAGGAGCTCAGTGATGCCTTGGTCCAGATCTGGGAGGAAATACCCCAAGACACTATCTGCCATCTCAAAAGGAGCATGCCCGACATTGTCAGGCATGCATACAAGCACGTGGGGCCATACAAACTACTGAGTACCATTTTAAGTTGCTGCAATGAAATTTCAGTAAAATGGACTAGCCTACTGCATAATTTTTTCACTTTGATTTTTGGGGTGTCTTTGAATTCAGCCCTCTGTAGGTTCATACCTTTCATTTTCACCAAACAATATTGTATCCTTTCGTTCCTAATACATTACCCAGTCCATTTCCATATAGATATCCAGCATGATATTTTTCCCCATTTAGATCTGATGTGTTTTCAAAGTGTTCCTTTTAATTTTTTTGAGCAGTGTATAATAATACCGCAATAATATTGGTCACCTGTCCCTGTCTGTTACTCCACTCTGATGCTTACTCCTTCTGGGGCATGTGATACTTACACTCCCGTACTGGATACACCCTTTGAGTCGCATAACTGGAGCACCTCCAAAAAATTTTTTTTTGGAGGGAAAAAAAAGTAGTGCTTGCTGAGGGTGGAAGCCAGCTTCCACATTTTTGATTATCTTCACACAGACACCAAATTTGCTCTTTGCAGCCTTTTTATTGAAATACTTTGTTTTGCGCTGTCAGTACATTTTGGCAAGTTCTCCAATATGAATTTTTCCTATATATTTTTATTTTTTTTGCAGGTGTACAGAGGAGAGATCAAAAGAAGTGTTTTATTCCGCACTGAGGTACAAAGAGCCAACAGGCCGCCAAAAGAATTTCCAGGAAAGATTTGCTGTTTCTGGCCACAGATAATCTCTTGGGTTGGGTTTCAGCAGTATACTGGGAACTGCATAAAGCTGATCGGTCGATGTAGTCAGCAGACAGTTCTTGTCTTCTACTCGCAGCTTGCAGTGTATTATACTGTGATGACTAGTTCTGCCTGTAGGTGGTATTATTGTATAATTTTATTTGAGGGTAATGTTCTTCCTTGTGGAACTGCATGGTTAGTAACCACTTCAGCTCTGCAAGGTTTTACCCTCTTAATGACCAGGCCATTTGTTTTCAATACGGCACTGCGTTTTTTAAACTGAAACTTGCGAAGTCGTGCGACGTTGTACCCTAATAAAATTGATGTCCTTTTTTTCCCACAAATAGATCTTTCTTTTGGTGCTATAATTCACCTCTGCAGTTTTTATTTTTTGCGCTATAAACAAAAAAAGACCTTCAATTTTGAAAAAAAAAAAAAAACACAATATTTTTTAATTTCTGTTTTAACCACTTAAGCCCCGGAAGATGTGGCTGCTCAAAGACCAGGCCCTATTTTGCGATTTGGCACTGCGTGACTTTAACGGACAATTGCGCGGTCATGCGAAGCTGTACCCAAACAAAATTGATGTCCTTTTTTGTCCCACAAACAGAGCTTTCTTTTGATGGTATTTGATCACCTGTGCAATTTTTATTTTTTGCGCTATAAACAAAAGAAGAGCGACAATTTTGAAAAAATAACAATATTTCTCACATTTTTATATATGAAATTCTCAAAAAAAATGTAAAAATCAAAATGTTTTAACATTTTAGGCCAATTTGTTTTCTGCTACACATTTTTGTTTAAAAAAATCGCAATAAGCGTATTTTGAATGGTTTGCGCAAAAGTTATTGCGTTTACTAACTACGGGAAAGATTTATGCCATTTTTGTTGTTTTTTTTTTAACTAGTAATGGCGGCGATCTGTGATTTTTTTCTGCGGGACTGCGACATTGCGGCGGCCAGATCGGACCCCTGACTGACATTTTTGACACTTTTGGGAGTACCAGTGACATTAGAAAGCAACTTCTAGGGACACATTTAACCCTTTGATCGCCCCTGGTATTAACCCCTTCTCTGCCAGTGTCATTATTACAGTAACAGTGCATATTTTTAGCACTGATTACTGTAGTAAGGTCATTGGTCCCCCCAAAAGTGTCAAAAATGTCAGTTAGGGGTCCGATCTGTCAGCCGCAATGTTGCAGTCCCGCTAAAAATCGCTGATCGCCGCCATTACTAGTAAAAAATTAAAATGACATAAATCTTTCCCCTAGTTTGTAGACACGACAACTTTTGCGCAAACCAATCAATATACACTTATTGGGAAAAATATGTAGCAGAATTGGCCTAAAATGGTGAAAAATTTTGAGTTTTAGTTTTTTTTTTATTATGAATGTTATATAGCAGAAAGTAAAAAATATTTTTTTTTTTTTCAAAGTTGTCACTCTTTTTTTGTTTATAGCACAAAAAATAAAAATTGCAGAGATGATCAAATACCACCAAAAGAAAGCTGTATTTGTGGGAAAAAAAGGACATCAATTTCATTTTGGTACAGCGACGCACGACCGCGCAAAATTGTCAGTTGGTCCAGGCGTGGTAAAGTGGTTAACCACTCCTGGACTGGAAAGTTTTGCCCCCTTAATGACCAGGCCATTTTTTGAGATTTGGTGCTGCGTTACTTTAACCACTTAAGCCCCGGAAGATTTTACCCCCTTCCTGACCAGGGGTTTTTTTGCGATTTTTTACTGCGTGACTTTAATGGACAATTGCGTGGTCATGCGACGCTGTACCTAAACAAATTTGATGTCCTTTTTTTCCCCCACAAACAGAGCTTTCTTTTGGTTGTATTTGATCACCTGTGCGATTTTTACTTTTTGCGCTATAAACAAAAAAAGAGCGTAAATTTTGCAAAAATAACAATATTTTTCACATTTTTTTATATGAAATTCCCCCCCCAAAAAATGTAAAAATCAAAATTTTTTAACATTTTTGGCCAATTTGTTTTCTGCTACATATGTTTGGTAAAAAAAATTGCAAAAAGCGTATTTTGATTGGTTTGCGCAAAAGTTATTGAGTTTACTAACTAAGGGAAAGATTTCGGTCATTTTTGGTGTTTTTTTTTTAACGCATAATGGTGGCGATCTGTGATTTATTTTGCGGTACTGCGACATTGTGGCGGACAGATCGGACCCTTGACTGACATTTTTGACACTTTTGGGGTTACCAGTGACATTACTGCAGTAATCAGTGCTATACATATGCACTGTTACTTCAAAATGACACTGGCAGGGAAGGGGTTAACTTTATTGGGGAAGGAGGGGTTAAGTGTGTCCCTAGGGGCGTGATTCTTACTGTGATTGGCTGTGGCTTCTAGTGTAGGAACAGTGATCAACGGTCCTACATAGTAGAACAGTATGATCACCATTCCTACACAGGGGAGAATGACAGGCGGCTTGTTTACATCAGCCGCCTGACTTTCTCCCTCTGCACCGACGATCGGCGAGTGACCGGCGGACATTGGGTCCGCCGGTCACACGCACTGACTTCCCTGTGAACGAGCCGCGGCGGGCGGGCGGGCGCGCGCTCACCCGCTATTGGCTCACAAGGAAGTGACAGGCAAGCGACGTAGATCTACGTCACTTTGCCTGGCCGGGGCTGACCGCCGCAGTAAATAGTCGTGTGGCGGTCGGCAACCGGTTAACGGATATTTGCACGGCCGTGTGATGCTGTACCCTAATAAAATTGATGTCCTTTTTTTCCCACAAATAGAGCTTTCTTTTGGTGGTATTTGATCACCTCTGCAATTTTTATTTTTTGCGCTATAAACAAAAAAGAGTGACAATTTAAAAAAAAAAAAAAACAATATTTTTTAATTTCTGCTATATAACATTCATAATAAAAAAAAATTAAAACTCAAATTTTTTCTTAATTTTATTCCAATTTGTTTTCTGCTGGTCGGCAAGTGGTTAAAGAGGAACTGCAGTCTGCTTACATAATTTGTAATAAAAACATCTTTGCCATTCTGAAGCTTCCCTCAAACCACTTTGCATATTATTTTATATATATATACTGTGATTCTGTACTTGCAGACATCTCAAGTCTCCTGCAAGTTGTGGGAGTCTCCCGCATTTCGCCCTGCACTCACAGACACCAGCGAGCGCAGGGCGATATCCTGGCAGGGCTGAGGACAGCAGTGTCAGAGGCACCCTCAGCTGTCATGACTGAGAATGGAGCCGCTATTTAGGACTGACTCACAGACGGAGTGATATCAAGTGCCTGTGGGAGGAGGAGCCATGCAAAGGAAGCACGCGCCTCTCACAGGCGAAGTGCACTTGATATCACTACACCTGTGAGCCGGTACTACGGAGGGAATAGCGGCTCCATTCTCACAGTCTTGACAGCTGAGCTTTGACACTGCTGCCTTCAGCCCTGCCGGGATATCAACAGCATACCACAGAGACCGGCACCACAGAGCCCAGCATACCACAGAGACCTGCACCACAGAGCCCAGCATACCACAGATCCCGACACCACAGAGCCCAGCATATCACAGAGACCGGCATACCACGGAGACCGGCATACCACAGAGACCGGCACCAAAGAGCCCAGCATACCACAGATCCCGACACCACAGTGCCCAGCATATCACAGAGACCGGCATACCACGGAGACCGGCATACCACAGAGACCGGCACCAAAGAGCCCAGCATATCACAGAGCCCGGCATATCACAGAGCCCGGCATATCACAGAGCCCGGCATATCACAGAGCCCGGCATATCACAGAGCCCGGCATATCACAGAGCCCGGCATATCACAGAGCCCGGCATATCACAGAGCCCGGCATACCACAGAGCCCGGCATACCACAGAGCCCGGCATACCACAGAGACTGATACCCCAGATATCACAGAGACCAGCACCACAGAGCCCAGCATACCACAGAGACCGATACCCCAGATATCACAGAGACCAGCATACCACAGAGCCCAGCACCACAGAGACTGGCACCACAGAGACCAGCATACCACAGAGACCGATACCCCAGATATCACAGAGACCAGCATACCACAGAAACCGGCCCTACAGAGCCCAGCACCACAGAGACCAGCATACCACAGAGACTGATACCCCAGATATCACAAAGACCAGCACCACAGAAACCGCCCCTACAGAGCCCAGCATACCACAGAGACTGATAACCCAGATATCACAGAGACCAGCATACCACAGAGACCAGCACCACAAAGCCCAGCATACCACAGAGACTGATACCCCAGATATCACAGAGACCAGCACCACAGAAACCGGCCCTACTGAGCCCAGCATACCACAGAGACCGATACCCCAGATATCACAGAGACCAGCATACCACAGAAACCGGCCCTACAGAGACCAGCATACCACAGAGACCAATACCCCAGATATCACAGAGACCAGCACCACAGAAACCGGCCCTACAGAGCCCAGCACCACAGAGACCAGCATACCACAGAGACCGATACCCCAGATATCACAGAGACCAGCATACTACAGAAACCGGCCCTACAGAGCCCAGCACCACAGAGACCAGCATACCACAGAGACCGATACCCCAGATATCACAGAGACCAGCACCACAGAAACCGGCCCTACAGAGCCCAGCATACCACAGAGACTGATACCCCAGATATCACAGAGCCCAGCATACCACAGAGACCAGCACCATAGAGACCAGCATACCACAGAGACCGATACCCCAGATATCACAGAGACCAGCACCACAGAAACCGGCCCTACTGAGCCCAGCATACCACAGAGACCGATACCCCAGATATCACAGAGACCAGCACCACAGAAACCGGCACTACTGAGCCCAGCATACCACAGAGACCAATACCCCAGATATTACAGAGACCAGCATACCACAGAGACCAGCATACCCCAGATATCACAGAGACCAGCACCACAGAGCCCAGCATACCACAGAGACCAGCACCACAGAGCCCAGCATACCACAGAGACCGATACCCCAGATATCACAGAGACCAGCACCACAGAAAACGGCCCTACTGAGCCCAGCATACCACAGAGACCGATACCCCAGATATCACAGAGACCAGCACCACAGAAACCGGCCCTACTGAGCCCAGCATACCACAGAGACTGATACCCCAGATATCACAGAGACCAGCAAACCACAGAAACCGGCCCTACAGAGCCCAGCATACCACAGAGACCAATACCCCAGATATTACAGAGACCAGCACCAGAGACCAGCATACCACAGAGACTGATACCCCAGATATCACAGAGACCAGCACCACAGAGCCCAGCATACCACAGAGCCCAGCATACGACAGAGGCCGGCACCACAGAGCCCAGCATACCACAGAGCCCGGCACCACAGAGACCAGCATAGCACAGAGCCCGGCACCACAGAGCCCAGCATACCACAGAACCCAGCATACCACAGAGCCCAGCATACCACAGAGCCCAGCATACCACAGAGCCCGGCACCACAGAGACCAGCATACCACAGAGCCCAGCATACCACAGAACCCAGCATACCACAGAGCGCGGCACCGCAGAGACCAGAATACGACAGAGCCCAGCATACCACAGAGACCAGAATACGACAGAGCCCAGCACCACAGAGCCCAGCCTACCACGGAGCCCGGCACCACAGAGACCAGCATAGCACAGAGCCCGGCACCACAGAGACCAGCATACCACAGAGCCCCGCATACCACAGAGCCCCGCATACCACAGAGCCCCGCATACCACAGAGCCCAGCACACCACAGAGCCTGGCACCACAGAGCCCAGCATACCACAGAGACTGATACCCCAGATATCACAGAGACCAGCACCACAGAGCCCAGCATACTACAGAGACCGATACCCCAGATATCACAGAGCCCGGCACCACAGAGACCAGAATACGACAGAGCCCGGCACCACAGAGACCAGCATAGCACAGAGACCAGCATAGCACAGAGACCAGCATAGCACAGAGCCCGGTACACCACAGAGTCGGGCACCACAGAGACCAGCATACCACAGAGACCGATACCCCAGATATCACAGAGCCCAGCATACCACAGAGCCCGGCACCACAGAGACCAGAATACGACAGAGCCCGGCACCACAGAGCCCGGCATAGCACAGAGACCGGCATAGCACAGAGACCGGCATACCACAGAGCCCGGCATACCACAGAGCCCGGCATACCACAGAGCCCAGCACACCACAGAGTCGGGCACCACAGAGACCAGCATACCACAGAGACCGATACCCCAGATATCACAGAGCCCAGCATACCACAGAGCCCAGCATACCACAGAGACCAGCATACCACAGAGACCAGCATAGCACAGAGACCAGCATAGCACAGAGCCCGGCATAGCACAGAGCCCGGCACACCACAGAGTCGGGCACCACAGAGACCAGCATACCACAGAGACCGATACCCCAGGTACCACAGAGCCCGGCACCACAGAGACCAGAATACGACAGAGCCCGGCACCACAGAGCCCAGCATACCACAGAGACCGGCATAGCACAGAGCCCGGCATAGCACAGAGCCCGGCATACCACAGAGCCCGGCATACCACAGAGCCCAGCACACCACAGAGTCGGGCACCACAGAGACCAGCATACCACAGAGACCGATACCCCAGATATCACAGAGCCCAGCATACCACAGAGCCCGGCACCACAGAGACCAGAATACGACAGAGCCCGGCACCACAGAGCCCAGCATACCACAGAGCCCAGCATAGCACAGAGACCGGCATAGCACAGAGACCGGCATAGCACAGAGACCGGCATACCACAGAGCCCGGCATACCACAGAGCCCGGCATACCACAGAGCCCGGCATACCACAGAGTCGGGCACCACAGAGACCAGCATACCACAGAGCCCAAAATGGTCAGCAAAATAAGTAGAAAAGTTATGTGCATTAGTGTGTGTAAATTGTTGCAACATGTTTTTTAATACCTAGCTGTGTTCTGTCATAATAAAATGTCATGTCCATGATCATACATGTATGAAGAAGGACATGGCATTTTCTGTCACATGTGCTAGGAGTGCAACTATCCCCAGCACATAACTGTAAATATCCCAGCATGTGCAGTGTTTCTGACTCCTCCCACCATCACCACTTCAAATCCCTGAAGTGATCATGGTGGTTAGTGTTCCTTTAATATCTCCTAGAAGAAGTAAACCTCCGTATACTGATTGCATTTCATTTCATTATCCTCTGGTTGTGTTAAATTGGAAAGGAGAAGGGGGGTGCGATGTGCCAACTCCCTGAGATGACTTTGCCACATCCCTGAAATGAGTTTTTGTAGCTTAGGATGTCTGCTGCAGAAAGCTTCCTCTAAAGTCTGGCTGCAGCCATGTTAACTGTGGGCAGTTGGGGCTGCTGTCTGTTCACTTCCTGAATACACACGGATCTCTGCCTTTTCCTCCCTCATCCAGCCCCTCCTCCCCCCTTCCTTTGCCTGGCAAACTCTCACGAGAGTGTGTGAGAGAGAGAGGGCTGAACAGGAAGTCACTAGCCTAGGCAAATCACCAGACAAGAAAGACGTAGTGAGCTGTATAAGGTATTTACCGGCAGAAAAAGGAAATGTTTTACTATCCAAAGTTAAAACAGCAAGGGCAGAGGATTTATTAGATAGAAAGATGAATGGAGGTCTGCTTTAAGTCATTTCCTGTCTGTGTATTCCTGCTGCTTTTCAATAAAACATGAAGGGCTCAGCCATGTGTCTAGCACCATCTTATATGGTAACAGATATATCTGCAGCAGCTTTCCAAGGAGAGGTATTGTACTTACCTTTCCTGTAGCCTATCTCTCCTTCCTCTCTGTCCAGTACTGGAGTCTTCAGCATTGGACACTGCTGGGAGTGTCAGCTACCCCCACCCCCACCATGCTTTGGCTCCTTCCTTTGTCCCCTTACGTTACAGCTAAGAACTCTAGTGATGTAGAGGTCAGTGAAAGGAACCACATTGCAGGGGGGGGGGGGGCACATCCTTGTGAGTTACTGTAACAAGTACACCACTGTTTTATTTCACCCCCAGAAAAACAAACATCAGCTGCTCTGATTTATTCAGCACTGCCCCATGTTACATTAAAGAGGCTGGCTTCACTCCTGTGTCCCACATTCAGCCAACAGTGGGCTAAAGCCCTCTGTCGGCTGATGTTATAGAGCTCTGCAGGGATCCTGACAATAATGTAGGGATCATCCTAGATGCCTGACCGGCAGCTGGGACAGTCTGTCAATGCACCACTGAGAGCTGGAGTCAGCTGACCCCCCCCCCCCCCCCCCCCCACTCCACAGCCCAGCACTCCAGTGATCACTGGAGGGGCAGAGCACAGAACGGTGGCTGGCAGTCAGCCCCCTCTGCTCACTGAAGACCGAGAACTGAGTGATCAGTGGTCTCTGATCGCTCAGTGTAGAGAAGGGACAGCTTTACCATCAGATCAATGCTGCAGCCATTTAGGTAGATATGTATGTTTGTTTTTTGTAAACCTATACTTCTCTTTTAACCCCTTGGTGCCGTTCGCCCTTTAGGGAGTTTGCTATGCTAGTGGGTGGGGCTTATGGCCACACAACCGTCTTGATTGGCTGTCACAGTGGTCACATGATTGGAAAAGTCCCGAACGTAAATGGTGATCGGGAACTTTCCGCGAGCTGCCGGTCGCTGTGCCGTGCACTCTCGGCACAGCACTGTCAGCGCTAATGCACGCAAATATGCGGCCGCACGTTACCCAAGCGTCGAGAGGCTCCATATTCACGTGCGCTTAGCACTCAGAGGTTAAATATGGATGGAAACTCTGTTTTCCTGTGGCTGGGGAGCAGCAGGTGGGGTGTAGAGCCTGTCATAGAAGTAAATGGCTGTACACCGCATCTGTGTTTACCCACACGCATGACATGTTTTTGGGAAAAGACAGCATTCACGAATGTGCGGGTAAATGTCAATTACGCTATGCATATTTTATGCCTATATACCTCCGTGTGCATGAGGCTTAACCACTTTACCAGCGGAGGATTTTGCTGTCTTACGTCCAGGCCACTTTTTGCGATTCAGCACTGTGCGAATTTAACTGACAATTGCGCGGTCATGCAACGCCGTACCCAAACAAAATTTACGTCCTTTTTTTCTCACAAATAGAGCTTTCTTTTGGTGGTGGTTGATCACCTGTGCGATTTTTACTTTTTGTGCTATAAACAAAAAAATAGCAAAAATTTTGAAAAAATAACAATATTTTTCACATTTCTTTATATGAAATTCCCCCCCAAAAAATGTAAAAATCAAAATTTTTAATCATTTTTGGCCAATTTGTTTTCTGCTACATATTTTTGGTAAAAAAAATCGCAATAAGCGTATTTTGATTGGTTTATTAAAAGTTATTGTGTTTACCGTCTAAGGGAAAGATTTCTGTCATTTTTGGTGTTTTTTTTTTTTAACAAGTAATGGCGGCGATCTGCGATTTCTTTTTTGCGGGACTGCAACATTGCGGCGGACAGATCGGACCCCTGACTGACATTTTTGACACTTTTGGGGGTACCAGTGACATTTCTATAGTAATCAGTGCTATACATATGCACTGTTACTGTAAAAATGACACTGGCAGGGAAGGGGTTAATTTTATTGGAGAGGGAGGGGTTAATGTATGCCTGGTGCTTACTGACGTGTGGGGGGAGGTGACTGAGTGACACAGGGACAGATTGCAGGGTTCAGCTATGCTGAACCCTGCAATCTGACCCTGCCTGTCACTTAGGAGATCCGCCCGCTTTGTTTACAGAAGCAGGTGGATCTCCAAACTCGATTCCCCGACGATCACCGCCGCTCCTCCCCAGGCCCGACTCCCGCCCACAAGGGGAGGAGTCCAGCGACGTAGGTCTACGTCGCTGGACAATAACGAGCCACATTGCCGCAGTAGCAGCAATGTGAGCGGTCGTTATGTGGTTAAACTGGGGTACACACTATAAGAAAACCTGGCAAACGATCGTCCAATTTTCCTCATTTCACAGCAAATTGGAACCAATGAATGAAAATTCTCGTACGACTAATGCTTTTTTTTTTTTATTGTTTCTGATCATGCGCAGTCTTTCTTTTCTGATTTTTCTTGTAAAAAAATCGTACGAAACCTGTACACATTAAACAAAAATCGTTGGTTTTGTTCCCGTACGAGAAAATTTTTGGAGTCTGTCCCTTCGAGAATTTTCGTAAGAAAATTTGGAATTGACTGTCGAAGGTTGAGTACACATTATACGAAAATTCTTTAGACGAAAATGTTCGCCCGATTTTCTTCTAGTGTGTACGAGCTTTAAATCTGGATCACTGCCTTTATTCAAAGAGTAGGAAGGAGATCCAGGAGGAAGTAAAGCCAGACCAAAAAGTAGCAGAGGAGTGTGAAGAGTGAGTTCAAAGCCCTTGCCAGATGAAATGGTGAACACATAGCTCCACCTACTGGATGGATATGGAATATAAACTAATAATACATAATGGTTTAGAGTAAAGCCTCGTACACACGATCAGATTATCGAACAATCTGATGTCCGTTTTTGGTTGCATGCTATTTTCATATGGAAAGTGAAGAGGTTACTTTCATACGAAAATTCCTGTACGACAGAATTCAACTTAGAAGTGATGTCGTGTTGAATTGTTTTGTATGTGTTCTTTCTTTGCTGAGCATGCCTAGTCTTGCTCTTATGATTTTTTTCGGACGAAAACTGTACTAATTAAACGAAAATTGGACGTTGTGTTGACGTACAATACAAATTTTATAGCCTGCACATTCAGTTTTTCTCCTCCGAAAATTCGTAATCGGCTGTTCAATCCGAAAATCGGCAGATCGTTCGTCAGACGAAATTTTCCTTCCGATTTTCGTATCGTGTGTACGGGCCTTTACTTAGCTTGAAAAAAATAAAACCAAAAAATAGATGTAAATATTTTGTTTTGTAGTCCTAGAGATAATAAATAAATAAACACTATGGAGGGATATAGGCTCCGTTCACATCTTAGCGTATGGATCGCCGGCAGAACCGCCGCGGTTCCGCCCGCGATCCGGAGATTATTGCAAATCGCGGGACGCCTGTGCGTTGCCCGTTGATTTGCAATAGCCCCCAAACGCTGAGCGATGTTGCAGTGATTTCCGCCTGCCGAATCGCGGTAACATCGCGCAAACAAAATCGCGGGACGCAATACGCTCCAAAGAAGCTCTTGTACTTTTTTGGGCGTAATGCATCCCGCGATTTTTTTTTGCACGATGTTACCACGATTCGGCAGGCGGAAATCGCGGCAACATCGCTCAGCGTTTGGGGAGCTATTGCAAATCAACGGGCAACGCACATGCGTCCCGCGATTTTCAATAATCTCCGGATCGCTGGCGGAACCGCGGCGGTTCTGCCCGCGATCCATACGCTAACGTGAACGGAGCCTTACCAAAACTGGAGCACACAGAATGTAGTGCAGCTGTATATTATAACCAATCAGCTTCTAGGTTTCAGCCCCGTTCACACCGGTGCGACCTGTCATGCGATTTGAGAGTTCAAATTGCATGAAAAGTCACCCCTATGAAAAAGGTTCCTGCACTCTTTTTCCAGATTTCATTGCTACTTGCATAGACGTCTGGCAAAAAAAAGTCACAAGGCGCAATGAAATTGGCACTGAAAATTGCACTGATGTGCGGCTTTAAAATTGTGCTGAAGTAGTGCGATTTCAAAGCCGCACCGGTGTGAACCAGGGCTTATTGTCCAAGCTTAATGGAACAAACTAAAGTTAGAAGCTTTTTGGTTACTATGCACAGCTGCACCAGATTCTGTCTGCATCAGTTTTAGTAACCCCCCCCCCCACATGTTCCCTTTCCATTACACCCTTTTTAATATGAAGCAATTATAAAAGTTATAAAAGATTTTTTAGTGTTTATAAAAAAAACTATAATCCCATATATTTTTTAATGATTAATGTCAATTTAAAAATTGTTTCAAATCTTTTTAAATCTGAAGCTTTCAATAAAATAATCCCTGATGATCCTGCCATGAAAGGTCAATAGTCATAGTGATGATGTAATGTCCATGTCTCCCATTTTTGCTCCTGCATTATCACCCCGTCACATGCTCCCCTGTTGTCATACAGTTGTGTGACCACACATTGCACAGGCTTGTTCACCAGGAAGCCAGTCTAGAGGAATGATGTGTGGCTAAGCAGTGAATATAGCACACAAAAGATCCAGGCTGCTCACAGATGAGCCGACTCCAACGGCATGATCTCCTCACTGCAGGGTGCCCGCCCAGTCATAACTGAAGCAATAATTAAAGGAAAATCTAGGTGGCTGCACTCCAAACTGAGATCCAAATGCCTTTATTCACATAACACCATGAAGAGCAATACATGTACAAGCAAGGGAGGAATGCTTACGCGTTTCACACATGAATTGGACTTGATTTGTGTGTGAAACGCGTAAGCTGTTTCTCTCTTGCATGTACATGTAGTACTCTTCATGTTCTTCATGGTTGTATGCGAATAAAGGCATTTGGATCTCAGTTTGGTGTGCACCCATCCGATTTTTCCTTTCATTATTGCGTGAATACAGCAGGTGGCTAAAAAGGCTGAAGGAGATCAGCAGCACTGAGATGTAACAAAATACGAAAGATGGGGAAAGCAGGATTTTGTTAAAAAAAAAAAAAAAAGAGAGAGTTAAACCCTCTACCTCTTAGGGCCCCCATTGGTCAGATCTCTGTGCTGAGGTCCCGGTGTTCTATCAGATTACCGCTACCCATCAGATTGTGTAACGGAAGTGACATTCCAACCAAAAAATACTTACTGCGCATGCGCTATGCGTTCCAAACACTTCATGATGATCTGACGGGTAGTGGTAATCTGATATAACACCCATTCAGACATCTTACTACACCCAGCTACGTCTTTAATTTCAGAGTAATTTTAGCAATAAAGTGAGGCTATTTAAATATATATACTATATTGATATCTGTGATGTTGTTTGAATGTTTCATTTTGAAAGCATAAAGGTTTAGCGCTGAGCAGTGCTGGGTGTACCAACATGGCCTCCGCCACCTTCCTACTGCTGGCGTCCAGCGTTTTTCAAAATGTAACATTCAAAACCACATCACAGATGTCAATATACTAAATGTATATATTTACGCTCACTTTATTGCTAAAATTACTCTGAAATTCAAGACGTAGCTGGGTGTAGTAAGATGTCCGCATGGGTGTTCTATCAGATTACCACTACCCCTCATGGAAGGCATAGTGAATGCGTAGTAAGTGTTTTTTGTCAGAACCTCACTTCCGGTACCGGATCTTATTTGTAGCGGTAATCTGACAGAACACCGGATTTGCACTATGAGAGGCTCCCACCATCTCAGCAATGAATTCCTGGGTCTAAACACCTGCTGTGCCCATTACGAGGGGGTTCCCCCCATGTCTGTGCTAATTTCCCAGGTCTGCTCACCTTCTGTGCTTATTAGGATGGCCTCCCACCATACCTGAACCAAGTTCTCATGTCTGCATGATCTTTATCACATGTCATGCTGCTTTTTGCTTTATTAAATCAGACAGACTTTATTGGCCTCCACCTCCGTTATTTTTACAACTGTTTATTAAAACCCTTGAGAGCATGTTGTACCATGGTGGTGGCGATATGTGTATTCTAGGTACGGGGCCTGATCACCATGGAAGGTTTTCAGTCACTCACTAATATTAGATTAACTCCCTGTTGGCAGTCATCTCACCTGTGACATGTTGACTTCAATGCATAGTAAAGAAGACCCTTGTAAGCGAGGGGTTAAGATCGAGCTGCTGAGTAATTCTAAAGTCTCCTGTGTGGTGTGAATGGTTTTCAGAGTTTAACTCACGGTTCTGATTGTTAATTAGTTGGGTGATTAAGGGATAGAATTGTGCCAGACTGCCAGGGGTTAATGCTCTGAATTCCCTTATGTCGCTGTATTGTTTGTACATCACCACCTGTGGCCCCTGGGGGCCCTCATGGAACTGAGCGGAAGGTTGTACTTACAAGGCTTTGTCAGGGCGCAGAACACAACAAATTCTGGAATCGAGCTGTTCTTGGTGTACCCCACCTTACAGGGGATGTCAACTCCAAAGATCACTGTGACTAACGCCATTAACCTTGTGCGACAATAATGTAAGTATATCTCCAGGGAGTGTCACATGTCTGCAGGAAAATCATTTTTTAAGGGTCAGTGAACCCAAACCTCATATATCAGTATTTTAGATGTCATTAAAGAATTCTCCTATTCCTTGATAATTAAATGTCTGCATCTGAGTTTTGTACTTTGGGGGATGCAACAAGAGGGACAGGACTACCTACCACATATAGCAGAAATATCTTTCTTGGGGGGACTAGCCTTTTTATTTACTGAAGGATGACAATTTGTTCCCATGACGTTAGATGAACAGGTTAAGCTAGTACATATATATACATTTGTATGTTTTATCTATCTATCTATCTATCTATCTATCTATCTATCTATCTATCTAATCGTTTTACCTTGTACCTTTGTATCTTTCCAATTATCTTAGTTACATCCCTGTGGCTTTGCTGCCATCTGCATCATTATAGCTTGTAACCAAATACTGTTATTTGCTTCCCAATCGTTTAGGGATTAATTGAGACAAAACCCTGTCTGTCACCCTATTCCAGGGACCTGTTGTCGCAGCGTCTACACTTATGGGATTGGCAAGCCCTGCAGTTGGTATGTTAACTGGCAAACATCTGTATCGGAGCTACCCTTGTTCCTCTTGAAGTTGATGAGCTGTGATCTCTGAGACATGTCCACTTCAGGGGCATCCTGTTCGACGAGCGATTACCCCAGAACATCCAGAGAACGAGAGGAGAACCATAGCGGACACCAAGACCTTGTCACCATATCTGATGAAGGCACACTGGATTTCAGGCCTGGGTGCAACCATGAAGCTCAGGACCTGGTGAATTCCATCCTGTCCCCTCGGACTTGGGAGAAATACCTTTCCTCGTGGAAAAGCTGGATACAGTTTAAAAAGTCAGTGCGGGAGAGAGGCTGGTGTAAAGCTGAGAAGATCATGGTGGACTTCTTTGAGCATTTAATCGCCAGTGGACATAGCAGGGCAAAGGTTGTCAGCACCTTGGCCGGCATTTCTTTTTGCTTGCAGATGATGGAGAAGAAGGATGTCACAAAGCAGTTCATCATCCAGCAAATGCTGACCAGCTGGAGGAATAAGGAGATGGAGGACAATGCAGAGACAGAGAGTAACGGTGACTCCGGGGAGCTCCTGACTCCTGAAATGCTCGGCGCCATTCTCTACGCCACCAAGAAGGTCTGCTTCGACAACAACGAGAGCAGGTTGTTCTGTGCCGTCTTCACCTTGGCCTTCTATGGACAGTTTGACATGGAGGAGCTGGCTGCCAGGTCCAAGGATGAAGATGGCACAGGCTTGGGCTTTAAAGACGTGATCATGGAGCGCAGTTCGCTATTCTGCAAAACGCAGAAATCACGTTCAAATAAGAGCCAATGGGTGGAGGTGAAGAAGCGGGAGGACAGGTTCCTGTGCCCAGTGAACAGGATGAAGAAGTATCTGGAGATCAGGCCAGAAGGCGGCAGAAGCTTCTTCATCCACGAGAATGGCACGCCGCTCACCCAGTTCCAGTTCAGCCGGGTGCTATCATTTGCCCTGGAGGAGGCTGGTCTTGATTCCAGGAGGTTTGGGCCTCATTCCCTCTGCTATAAAACATAAGCCTCCGCAGCTGGAAGCCAGGCCATCTCTCGAAAGGTGTGGGAAGCCTCAGATGGAAGCTGTTAACCTCTGACTTCTGGGTTGCCAAGTAGTTCCACAACCTGACAGCTGGACCATGTAAGCGTCAGTGCTGGTGGCATCACTGGAAGTTAGAGACTGACTGCTTCCATCTGTGGCACAGGAGTTTTGCTACCTAGCCCATTATTTTTCAGAGGTAAGTGCACTTAGAGTGTATCTAAAGCCAATACATATTTGTTTCTTTATCTGTGTCCCACTGGGAAAATCTATATATCTATCTATCTACCCTATCTATCTATCTACCCTATCTATCTACCCTATCTATCTATCTATCTATCTATCTATCTATCTATCTATCTATCTATCTATCTATCTATCTATCTATCTATCTATCTATCTATCTATCTATCTATCTATCTATCTATCTATCTATCTATCTACCCTATCTACCCTATCTACCCTATCTATCTATCTACCCTATCTATCTATCTACCCTATCTATCTATCTACCCTATCTATCTATCTACCCTATCTATCTATCTACCCTATCTATCTATCTACCCTATCTATCTATCTACCCTATCTATCTTATCTATCTATCCTATCCATCTATCTTATCCTATCTATTCCATTGGACAGACATACTTTTACTTTCTGTCGGCACAACAGGAAGTGAATGTAAATTCTTCCAAAGTGAGAGGAAAGCTCTTCTTGAACCGTTGGGAGATTTCCCCTCTTTTCCTGTTCCTGTGAAAACTCAAAATTTAGAATTTTCTCGCCACTGACTTTTCAGGTAACAATGTTAACCAGGACAAATAAAGGGGTGAATCTTCCCAGTGAGGACACAGAAAAAAATAAAAACCCGACAACTCTTTTATACGCCATCCAAAAGAATGTTTTGGGTTAAGATACACTATAAATAATACAATAAATTGTATTTGCCTCTTCTGCCCACCTCATTAAATATGCACAGACAAATAAATATGTTGCATTTCATCAAATCCAAACATTCACTGCCTGACCAGCGTGAAACTGTTGCAGTGTCTATACTGAGTGGCATTTTTGGCACTGTGTAAATGGTATGCACTCATGACAGTTTTTTTTATAGGCCACATTGAACATGTGAGTCTTTTATTTAAAGTGACTCTTTCACTAAAATGAATTGTCCATCAATAGAACTCCCTGTGAAGACGATAATGGATACCTACCTCTCCCTGGAGTTCAGGAGACGCTGAAACTCATCTCTAGCAAACCGTTTATTTTTATGTGCAGATTTATTGGGGGCATTAAGAGGAGTGCACTTATACTTTACACCCTGGGCAAGGGACTTCCATATGCAAACAATCTTGCTGGTGTTTATCATCTGCGCATTCTGCTAAAATCTTAGTTTTTTTCGGCTTATTTCTGGCTTCTGTCATTAAAGCTCAATTGAAATCTCACTCCTTTCTATCACTTTAAAGTCCTGTAATGTTTAGTCTTGTCATATTTTGTGACTCATGTTTGTGTAAAAATGCCTTAAAGAGACTCTGTCACCAGCTTGAAAGTTTTCAGGTAAAAACACAGAAAATGCAAGTATTTAAAATTAATTTTCCTTTTCATAAATGATTTTTATTCACTTGCAATGTGCTTTGAACTTGCTAAAAATGTGACCACTCCAAGAAAACTCAATTCCCTAGCACAGCCCCCTCCCTCTCTGATGTCATAGCCCTCTCCTCTTCTTGTAGTGTCTGATTACTCTCTGTGCTGGCCCAGCTCCTCCACTCCTCCTCCCCTCACCTCCCTGCATCTCCCTCCTAACATGTCATAGACCTCTCCACTTCTTGTAGTGTCTAATTACTCTCTGTGCTGGCCCAGCTCCTCCACTCCTCCCCTCACCTCCCTGCATCTCCCTCCCAACATGTCATAGCCCTCTCCGCTTCTTGTAGTGTCTGATTACTCTCTGTGCTGGCCCAGCTCCTCCACTCCTCCTCCCCTCACCTCCCTGCATCTCCCTCCTAACATGTCATAGACCTCTCCACTTCTTGTAGTGTCTAATTACTCTATGTGCTGGCCCAGCTCCTCCACTCCTCCCCTCACCTCCCTGCATCTCCCTCCTAACACGTCATAGCCCTCTCCGCTTCTTGTAGTGTCTGATTACTCTCTGTGCTGGCCCAGCTCCTCCACTCCTCCTCCCCTCACCTCCCTGCATCTCCCTCCTAACACGTAATAGCCCTCTCCGCTTCTTGTAGTGTCTGATTACTCTATGTGCTGGCCCAGCTCCTCCATTCCTCCTCACCTCCCTGCATCTCCCTCCTAACATGTCATAGCCCTCTCCACTTCTGGAAGTGTCTAATTACTCTATGTGCTGGCCCAGCTCCTCCACTCCTCCCCTCACTACGTAAATTTTAATGTAGCCACTGGGGAAGAATAGAATGGGAATACTATAGAGCAGCCTTTCTCAACCTTTTCAATGTGGAGGAACCTTTGAAATAATTTTCAGGTCTCAGGGAACCCCTGCTAAAAATGACTATATTTACAACTCATGATACATTAGTGTGATGGTCAGTGGGATGAATGTTCCTTACACTTGTGGACATTGGGAAAAATTACCTTCTTCCAGATAGCTAAAAAGATCAATGGTGTCATTGAAATTGCTCATTGCTCAAGGAACCCCTAGCAACCTCTGGAGGAACCCTGGTTGAGAACACCTGCTATCGAGTGTCAATTGAGTCTGCTGGGGCGGCTGACATCACATCCAAGATGGTGGCTTCCAGCAGTAGGGCTCTAGGACTCAGGGCTTTTAGTTGTCTACACAAGGGAGGCTTTTACAGGTAAATAACGTACATAAAATATGGTAAATGTACATACAGTATCATTCAATGGAAAGATTGTTTTTTGAAATGAATAGTCTGGTGACAGGATCTCTTTAAAATCTTTTTCTTTCATTGAAAATGCGGCTTCCTGCCCTCCCCCTCCAGTGCTCTGACCTGGCAGAGCTAAGTAACAGCCACACCCCTTGGTGTTACTTTAGATCTACTTTCATGGAATATGCGGTAAAACAGTTTTAGGGAAATCTGGAACCTCAAAGTGTCAAATTGTAGCATTAAAGCAGCAAATCAAACTATTAAATTAACTTTAATAAATAAATCAAAGTGCAAAATTGTGGAAACGAACAAGCTTTCCACATATATAAATGGACCCCATCACATGTGTGACCTCCACCTGCAATACATCACAATGTTCCCACACAGAGCAGGAGAAGCTCTAATCACATTATAGGAGTTATATTTTTATTTTACCTGGTTCAGACGTGCTGAGATGGGAAGAATGGAAACCCTCAGATGTTATGATTCAAATCTCTGCTACTGCAGATAACACAGGTATATGGGCATCCTGAAAGCTTTGTTTTCCAAGAAAGCATGGAACATTCTCTGGGACATTGGGTTATGTTTTGGGGCCACCTTGGATACAAATTAGTTTAGCATAATTTACCTTGTGTTTGTTTTGTAATAAAGTTATTACAGTTGAACTTTCTTTTGGTGTCTCTGTAATCTTTATGTCGCTCTACAGCTACCAAGAGGGAAATGCATATATCTTCATTACTCAGTCAGCCAGCCAATAAGATTTCAGTTATTAGCTTTCTGCTGGAAAAGGAAAAAGAATGGGCGCTCTTGCTGGGGGATGGGCCCTTTGTTCCAGACAGTCTTGATATGTGAAATGTTAACCAGACTGATGGTGAATGTTCCAAAAGCACAGTGTTAGTGCTATCATCAAGAGCAGCTCTTACAAGGCCGAAGTGAGATCCCACATGTAAGCAGAGTAAAGAGAAGGCGCCACTCAGTGAAGCAGTAATAACAAATTTATTAAGCTCATATCAAGACTTACATAAAAGCAAAAAGTGGAGCGTCATGACCCGGCGTCCTTCCTTATTCACCGTGTACCCATTGTGGAAGCTGCCAGCAGCCTAAACCAATCTGGGGGCTGAATCAGTGTGTGGCTGCGGCGAACCACATACCTCACAGAAGGACCGTGCAGCCGTAGACGAGGAATCTACCGCCCATTCCACGGCCCATTCCTCGTCTACGGCCGCACAGTCCTTCTGGCAGCTTCCACAACGGGTACACGGTGAGTTAGGAAGGACGCCGGGTCATGACGCTCCACTTTTTGCTTTTATGTAAGTCTTGATATGAGCTTAATAAATTTTTTATTACTATTAGCTGTTAGCGGCCGCTCGCCCCGCCCTCCCGCCTGGTATGTCCCTTCATTCATGCACAGATCGTAGTAGTAGGGACGTCATTGAGAGGCGGGCGGCCGGCCAGAGGCGGGACTTTTAAAACCTGCCCTGCTCTGCGCCCTCCTCCTTCCTTCGGCGGCCATATTAATTTCGGCAATGTTAACCCATTATCGGCCGAAATGGGATAGGCTCATTTTCGGCCGAAAATTTCGGTGCATCCCTACTAAAAACACATTAGCAGATTATTTTTGGCTGGCCGATCATTTGTGATTACTGAGTAGTTTGGGGTTTAACAGATCCCAATGTGTGAAACATATTAGGATGAGCTCTTTGTTCCATGACATGGAACCTAGCTGGCTCATTAAATTGGCACCCCAACTCCCAGCCTGATATTGGGTTTGGAGAGGATAAGGAAATAAAATTCAAACATTTTCATGAATGACATCAGCAGTAAAAAACACGTTCATTTATTTTGAATACATTTTGGTACCTGAAATGCTCTTCTTGCAGAGGAAATCACTTGCAGAATGAATGTATCTGAACATTTTTTTGGGATGAGTAGGGAGGGATAGAACCCATTTTTTATTGGGTAGATTCAATCTCTCTGTATGCCTTGGTGACCATTGTAATCAGGTCTGAAAGTATGGGAAATCCCAAATTTTAGCATTGCCACCAAAGCAGGGAAATATTGAAAACTTATTCTGGTGACAACTAAGAGGGGATGTACTTCACTTCCTGTTGTGTCCCAAGTACAAAAAGTAATAAGAATTCTCTAAAAAGGGACACCGATAGCAAAAAAAAACCACAGGAGTGTTGTTAACCCTTACTTATTTTACCCAAAACAGGCTTTAGGTACACATTAATGTGAGGCTGACTAAAAAGAACCAAGTGGTAATTGGTCCAAACACCCAGTCAAAAGCACATACATTAAAGCTGAAATGTATTATGCTTAAAATTTGCCTTGCCTGCCTCCTCCTTTCATCCTTAACATGTTAATAAATGGTTAAATAAAATTTTTCCATTTTCATGACATACCTTGTGTTAAACCCAATGCCATCATCGGGTCTCTGTTATTCGCTATGCAATGCAGGTAGATCATGGCTGGTGGAAGGGGTTAACAGGGTGCTGTACATAGCTGCAAACAGAAAACAAAGAGAGGGCGCACCGGCCTAGCGCATTATCCTCAATATAGGCTTTATTAGTCAAAAGTAACTACTCACAAACAATGGTGTAAACCAGCATATCAAATTTAAACATCAGAAACAGTTGTGTAAATGTCCACTGCCTCTGATGAAATGACGGCTGATGCGTTTTGAGGCTTCGCCTCTTCTTCAGAGCCAATGGGCCATGTCCAAACCACCAGTTTATATAGCAAAAAATAGCTCATGCCTCATCTGTGAAGCCTTTATTGAGGATAATGTGCTAGGCCGGTGCGCCCTCTTTGTTTTTTGTTTGCAGCACTTTTGGACTAGCCTGGTCCTATAGGGCAGCAAGGCCTTAGCCATTTGGGATGCCAAGTGTGAGTTCCATGGAAGGAGTGGTCGGGGGGGCTCTGGTTCTGAGCGCAGGAGCAAGGTGCTATGCATCACAAATTTGTTTTGGTGCTGTACATAGCTTCCTGAACACAACAGCCCCTCAATACTCCTCCCAGGAGCCCTCAGTCCTAAAGGTAGCAGTGGGCTGTTTCTTGGAAGGAATTATGCAAATATCAAACCACCTTGATGGATGTCATTTTGGTGTAGTGGGCGTTCCTAGACAGGTTGTATTTGCATGCGGACTACCCTAGGTAACCCTCACATGTGATGCTGAGCCTCCATGATTAAAATAAAAGAAATCCAATGAATAAACAGGGTGGGAATGTCAGGTTAGGGAGGAAAGTGCTAGATGATGCATGAGATGGCTTTGTGTGACTTACTGCAGCTTCTAATGCACATTGTGAGAAGCTCACAGTGTGCAGTGAAATCAAAGAAAGCTATTTCAGTTCGGGAGGGGAGCCTGTACAACTACTCCACATCAGCGGCTCAGAAATCTCTGTTCCAGCACAACAGTCAGGTAATTAGTATTTTCAGAAGGAGGTCGGCAATGGTTTTTTAGGTATTTCTCCCTTAAGGGCTCTTTCACACGGAGGTTCCTTATATCACCTCATCCGTTTGCGGGTGATATACGGACATAATGAATGTCTATGGGATTGCGGATGTCAGCGGAGGACTATCCGCTGACATCCGATTTTCGTCCTTTCAGTTCTGTTCCGTTTTTTGGAACGGAACAGAACCCTATTTTTTTTCCGTTTAAAAAAACGGAAAGGAAGCAAAATCAGATGTCAGTGGTGTCATCCGCTGACATCCGCAATGCCCATAGACATACATTATGTCCTTATATCATCCGCAAACGGATGGGATGATATGCGGACATACGGAGCGGATGACACAAGTGTCATCCGTGTCCGTGAAAAAAAAAAATCGCAATACGGTCCGCAATACGGTCCGCTCCGTGTGAAAGAGCCCTTAAGGTGCCCTTAGTCATAGATGCCGGTCTCCTAAGTCAGATCAAAGAAGGATGTATTGTCTGTGGGTCACCTCCAGACAGTGCCAGGTGGGGCTCACCTGGAGGAATAGAGACTGGACAAGTGAGAAAACACCGTCCAATCACTGGCTTGTCCCGAGGTGTCTGCAGTGCTTTTCCTCCACCAGTCTCCAGAGATCTAATCCTGACAGGTGCTGTCTCGTCAACATGTAGTCCTATGGCTGGCTTCATTTGCTCTGCTTGCCAGTACACATTCACATGCCATACATCTTTATTATCCAAACCGCCTCAGTCATGCACCGCACTAGCGGCAGATCAACCTATTCTAGATATCAGGGGCTCAGACACTGGAACTGTAATGAAACAAAGCATGGCAATGCACCTGTTCAATGTGTGGCGTATTGTGGCGCCATCCATTATGAATGGCAACCCAATGCACTGTGCAGTAGAGTGAATGAAATGATGAGATAACATAAAAAATGAGAAAATCCACAAGTTTATAGTTTTTTGGTGGAGGATGCGGGCACAGTAAAGGTTTTTAAGTCCGAAGACAACAGCCAACATATTTCTGGGGCTCAAAAGTCCCCCTTCAGCAGTGCTTGGATGTTGGCAGTATTAGGGGTTTTTAGTGGCACCACTTTATACCAGTAGCGGCACATACCTGGGTACAGCCACCTACACCCATTCATGTTTGTGGCAGCTGTATGGTGTAGCAGAGTCTCCTGGGCACCAAAATACACAGCAGGTTAGCAGGAATGTACCCGTGTGCCTGAGCCTTGTTACAGCCAGCATCCAAGCCCTGATGGAGAGGGACTTTTAAGCCCCTGCGACATGATGGATTTAGTCTTTTGACTTTTTATCAATGTTAATAAATGTGCACTGTACTTGCTATCGTTCTTTATCCTAGGGACACCCTGTAAAAGCTGCCTCTCCAAATCTAGAAGCCTTATACTGTATACTGTACAGTAATTCTTTGTCATGGATCCGGCACCCCCACCATGTCATCAATGATACCAATGATTGGTAGGCTTGGGTAAAAGTGAGTGTTCCTATAGGACATGATTTATTGTGACAGATTTTCACATTTTTCAGGATTCCACTTCCTATGTAGCCCTTAGTGTTCAGTCACATGACATCTCAGTGCCACACATCCAGTCATGGGAAGACTTCCCTCAGCAGGCTTTGTACACAGCTGTGAATGTAAAAAATATATAGTGGCTGCCATGACTTTCAGGCCTGCTCTGATTGATGTCCAATAATGATGTACCTGCACTACTGAACATTGTCACCCTAGGGAAGGGAATGTGTTATTTGCAGGGTCATCAGCTGAAAGAAAAGGAAAAGAAAAACGAATACAGCCACCACATCTAAAGACTAGTAAGCTGCAATGTATTACTTTTTTTTTTCTTGGCTTTTGTTATCCCTTAAAGCGGAGTTCCGGCCTCGGGGGTCAAATTTAGATAAAAATACCCCCGGGACAGTCAGGGCTAGTACATTCCTCAATGGATAGCCTCTGAACTGTCCCGGGTCGCACTTACCTTTTAGAAGAAATACTTACCTTGAAAAGTTCTTCTTCAGTGCTGCCATCTCATTTGTGGGCAGCTGAAGCCAGCGCGATCCTCTTCTGCGGCCTCTTCGGTGACGTCCGAGTCCCACAATGCACTGCACCGGCCCTGCTCGCCACTTCCGGTGCATGCGTGGCATCCCTGCACAGCTTCTGGGCATGCCCAGAAGCTGTTTAGCAGGGAATGCCGTGCCTACACCGGAAGTGACGAGCGGGGCCGGTGCAGGCGCATTGACTCCTGGGAGCGATGACGTTCAGCTCCCAGGAGTCATCGCAAACCGAAAGTGATGGCGCAGGCTGCGGCCGCAGAGGGAGGAAGTGGAAGGAAGGTGAGTATATTTTCTTCAATATCAAGGTAAGTGACCAAAAAAAGAAACAATTGGGAGCATCCATTTCTTTTTCAGGTGGCCCTCAGCAAGCGGATGGCCCAAAATCGATTTTTTCGATTCTGAGGCCTGAACTCCGCTTTAAAGCTGAGCTCCACCCAAAAGGGGACGCTACACTTGTCTGCCTCCTACTCCCCTCCGCTGCCACAAGCAGCTGTAAGGCTTCACTGCCGGTTTCCCTTAGCCAAGATGGTGGTGCCAGCATCTGAGCGCCGATTCAAGAACTAGCTCGGGTGAGGATACCACTGGATGCCTGGACAGGTACTGTAAGTGCCTTAATAGTATAAATCAGCAACTACAGTATTTGTAGCTGCTGACTTAGAATTTTTTTTTTTGGGGGGGGGGGGGGGGAAGAGACTCCTCTTTAACTACTTTGCATCCTTAGGCTCTCTCTCTATGTGTATATAATATATATAGTATCTCACAAAGTGAGTACACCCCTCACATTTTTGTAAATATTTTATTATATCTTTTGATGTGATAACACTTTGCTACAATGTAAAGTAGTGAGTGTAAATTTGCTGTCCCCTCAAAATAACTCAAACGCAGCCATTAATGTCTAAACCGCTGGCAACAAAAGTGAGTACACCCCTAAGTAAAAATGTCCAAATTGGGCCCAATTAGCCATTTCCCTCCCCGGTGTCATGTGACTCGTTAGTGTTACAAGGTCTCAGGTGTGAATGGGGCGCAGGTGTGTTAAATTTGGTGTTATCACTCTCACTCTCTCATACTGGTCACTGGAAGTTCAACATGGCACCTCATGGCAATGAACTCTCTGAGGCTCTGAAAAAAAGAATCGTTGCTCTAAACAAAGATGGCCTAGGCTATAAGAAGATTGCCAAGACCCTGAAACTGAGCTGCAGCACAGTGGCCAAGACCATACAGCGGTTTAACAGGACAGGTTCCAGTCAAAACAGGCCTCGCTATGGTCGACCAAAGAAGTTGTGTGCATGTGCTCAGAGTCATATCCAGAGATTATCTTTGGGAAATAGACATATGAATGCTGCCAGCATTGCTGCAGAGGTTGAAGGGGTGGGGGGTCAGCCTGTCAGTGCTCAGACCATACGCCACACACTGCATCAAATTCGTCTGCATGGTTGTCGTCCCAGAAGGAAGCCTCTTTTAAAGATGATGCACAAGAAAGCCCACAAACAGTTTGCTGAAGACAAGCAGACTAAGGACATGGATTACTGGAACTGTGGTCTGATGAGATCCAAGATAAACGTATTTGGTTCAGATGGTGTCAAGCGTGTGTGGCGGGACCTAGATGAGGAGTACAAAGACAAGTGTGTCTTGCCTACAGTCAAGCATGGTGGTCGGAGTGTCATGGTCTGGGACTGCATGAATGCTGCTGGCATTGGGGAGCAACAGTTCATTGAGGGAATCATGAATGCCAACATGTACTGTGACATACTGAAGCAGAGTATGATCCCCTCCCTTCAGAGATTGGGCCGCAGGGCAGTACTCCAACATGATAACAATCCCAAACACACCTCCAAGACGACCACTGCCTTGCTAAAGAAGCTGAGGGTAAAGGTGATGGACTGGCCAAGCATGTCTCCAGACCTAAATCCTATTGAGCATCTGTGGGGCATCCTCAAATGGAAGGTGGATGAGCGCAAGGTCTCTAACATCCACCAGCTCTGTGATGTTGCCATAAAGGTGTGGAAGAGGACTCCAGTGGCAACCTGTGAAGTTCTGGGGAACTCCATGCCCAAGAGAGTTAAGGCAGTGCTGGAAAATAATGGTGGTCACACAAAATATTGACACTTTGGGCCCAATTTGGACATTTTCGCTTAGAGGTGTACTCACTTTTGTTGCCAGCGGTTTAGACATTAATGGCTGTGTGTTGAGTTATTTTAAGGGGACAGCAAATTTACACTGTTATACAAGCTGTACACTCACTACTTTACACTTTGTAGCAAAGTGTCATTTCTTCAGTGTTGTCACATGAAAAGATATAATAAAATATTTACAAAAATATGAGGGATGTACTCACTTTTGTGAGATACTGTATACATATTTATTTATAATGGCCTTTGGAACAAAAGGTTATACCAGGTTCGTGGCTGCAGCTCCTGGTATCACATTTTTCAGCTTGTGATCCACTTTCCAGTAAAAGTGATCTGAGCGCCTCTACAGATCACCAATTAGTTCTTCAGGGCCCGGAAGGGGGCCCCCACCCCCACCATAGTTGGGTCAACTGTGCACAGAGGAGAAGGAGGCATATCCGTTCCTCTCTCTCCTCTATAATGAATAAAGTTGGAAGTGGAGATGAATTTGTCACTTCCTGTTTCAGTTCCATGTTTACCTGGCTGGTACGGGCCAGGGAGGCAGGCAGTCAAACTGAGATGTGTTTGGTCAGCGGTCTACGGGAGCAGAGCAGGGATTGGGGGTCTAATAAAACCTTGATGTCTCAATAAAGAATACCTGTCTGCCCAAACAATCACAAACAATGTTGTTCATCCCTTTTGATAGCAATAAAAAATAGAAAAAAATGTAAAATAAAATAAATGTAAAAATAGAAAAAAAAGCTAAAACGAAAGTCTGGGCAAATTTTGTTTTTGTGCAGTAGGTGGGCTGGGCCTGCACTGCATGGGTTAACTGCTTGTTTTTTCCAGGGGAGAGGACAGCAGAGATATATTTACCAGATCCACCAGATCCTCCCTGCACAAGACTGGTCCACCCCCCCCCTTGAAAATTTGTTAACCACTTAAGGACTGGAAGGTTTTACCCCCTTAATGACCAGTTTATGTTTTGCGATTCGGCACTGCGTTATTTTAACTGACATTTGCGTGGTCATGCTATACTGTACCCAAATGAAATTGACGTCCTTTTTTTTCCCACAAATAGAGCTTTCTTTTGGTGGTATTTGATACCTCTGCGATTTTTTTGCGCTATTAACCTGTTCTCGACTGCCCGCCGCCGATTTACTGCCGCAGTGCGGCTCTCCTGCGCCAACCAATGCAGACCTACGTTGGTCACGCTAGAGGGCGAGCGCCGCCGCGATCCCGCCCCCATATGGCAGTGGGGACTCCGATGCAGCGGGCAGGCTGCTCCGATTGCAGGCAGGCTGCTCCGAGGCAGGCAGGCTGCTCCGATTCCCTGCTGACAGAGAAGAACAGTCAGCTGTTGTAAACACAGCCGACCGTTCTCTCTAAAATGATCACAGAGTGCCTGTGATCCTGCTATATATATATATATATATATAAAATAGGATCACAGGTCTCTGTGATCATTTCACAAGCCATGCCCCTCCCCCCCCCCCCCCACAGTTAGGGCTCTTTCACACGGTCCGCCTCCGTAGGCAGATCCGTGCTGCTCAGCGGGGATCGATCCGCCGATCTCCGCTGAGCCGGCGGATGACAGCTCCGTCTCCGCTTGCAGTGCGGAGAGGGAGCTGTCACAGCTCCCGCTGCCCTCTATGGGGGATCGGATGAGAGCGGACCGCCTGTCCGCTCTCATCAGATCCGATCCCTGAACGGATGGAAAAATAGGGTTTCCATCCGTTGAGATTTCACGGACAGGACCGGATACGGATGGCAGCGGGTGTCAGCGGAGGTGTCTCCGCTGACACCCGCTGCCCCATAGAGCTGCATGGAGGATTCGATTAGATCCGCCTAAAAAACTGACAGGCGGATCTGATCGGATCGCCCGTGTGAAAGGGCCCTTAGAATCACTCTCCTAAGCCTGCTTTAACCCCTTGATTACCCACTGTGTTAACCCCTTCCCTGCCAGTGTCATTACTACAGTAACAGCGCATATTTTTAGCACTGATTACTGTAGTAATGTCACTGGTCCCTCCAAAAGTGTCAAAATGTCAGGGGTCCGATCTGTCCACCGCAATGTCGCAGTCCTGCAAAAAATCACATATCGCCGTCATTACTAGTAATAAAAAAAAAAAAACAATAAAAATAACATAAATCTTTTCCCTAGTTAGTAGACGCGATAACTTTTGCGCAAACCAATCAAAATACACTTATTACGATTTTTTCTACCAAAGATATGTACCAGAAATTGACCTAAAATGTTAAAAAAAATTTGGTTTTTACTTTTTTTTGAGAATGTTATATAGCAGAATGTGAAAAATATTGTTTTTTTTTTTTCAGAATTGTCGCTCTTTTTTTGTTTATAGCACAAAAAATTAAAAATCGCACAGGTGATCAAATACCACCAAATGAAAGGACATCAATTTTATTTGGGTACAGCATCGCACGATCGCACAATTGTCCGTTAAAATAACGCAGTGCTGAATCGCAAAATATTGCCTGGTGATTAAGGGGGAAAATCTTCCGGTCCAGAAGTGGTTAACAAAAAAATTGTGACAATTTTGGAAAAAAAAACAATATTTTTTACTTTCTGCTTTATAACATTCCCAATAAAAAAAAATGTAAAAATATTTTTTTCATAATTTTAGGCCAATTTGTATTCTGCTACGTATTTTTGGTAAAAAAAATCCCAATAACTGTATATTGATTGGTTTGCGCAAAAGTTATCGCATCTACCAACTAAGGGAAAGATTTATGTCATTTTTATAAATGTTTCTTTTTACTAGTAATGGCGGCGATCAGCGATTTTTAGCGGGACTGCGAAATTGTGGCAGACATATCAGACCCCTAACTGACATTTTTTACACTTTTGGGGGGACCAGTGACATTACTACAGTAATCAGTGCTGAAAATATGCACTGTTACTGTACTAATGACACTGGCAGGGAAGAGGGTAAAACCAGGGGAGATCAAAGGGTTAAATGTAGCCTAAGTACACATTCATATACTTTTTCTCTTTTTCCCCTTCTTTTCTTTGTGTGTTTGTATGTTTTTGATTTCTTAGGAAAAGGGGATCACTAATTTGTACATATCCCTGATGAAGATTGGAACTTACAAGTTCATCAACCATTTTGAAACGCGTTGGATTCAATACTCTCCCTTCCCTAGGGGTCACACCCAGGGCCGGTGCTAGACTATTTTACGCCCTAGGCAAGACCAGCTACTTGTGCCCCCCCCCCCCCAAAAAAAAGGAAAGGGGTTAAAAACTCCTCTATGTCATACCCAGTGACCCTGATCTGATGGTTCCTCCATGTTATGCTTTTATATCCAGTGACACCCCATATTCCTCCATGTCACACCCGGGACCCTAATGTCACACCCTTGGACCCCAATATTCCTCCATGTCATGCTGTCATACCCACTGACCCTGATGTTCCTCCATGTCACACCCAGGGACCTCCGTGTTCCTCCATGTCATGCTGTCATACTCAGTGTCAGTGACCCCAATGTTCCTCTATGTCAGACCCTGATGTTTTTCCATGTCACACCTGGGGAACCTGATGTTCCTCCATGTCACACTTGAGGACCCCAATCCCGCATGGCACACCCAGGGACCCCAATTCCTCATGGCACACCTGGTGACCCCGGACTCCTGTTACACCCGGTGACCCCTATCCTCCATGTCACACCTGGTGACTCTGATTCCCCATGGCACACCTGGTGACCCCGATTCCCTTTCATACCAGGGATGCTCCATGTAACACCCAGGGACCCCGATCCCCTGTTCTGGGGACATTAACTGGGCGGTATGAAGAGAGTGGCCCCCACTCTGCCCTCCTTCACTGTGATCCTGCTGATTCCTTCTCCCAGGATGCTTCTCTCCTGGACCACAGTGCTCACCACAGCTCCAATCGGCTCCTGGTGGAGGGAAAAGCAGCAGCCAGAGAGCTCAGCATGTCCTTCATCATCAACCTCCTCAGACCATTCCGGTGCCTCGTCGCTTCTGCCCCAGTAAAGGTTCCGCCCTCCAGTGCCGAGCTCCGGCTCAGGTTCAGCTCTCCTTCGCTCCCTGCTTAATACCTACCCAGGGAAATGAACGGCTGCCTACCAGCTCAGTGCAGAGAGTCACTTCCTGCCTGGGGTTAAGGCCGTTCAGCTCCAGCTGAAGAGGATCATCATGCAGGCACTCTGGTGGGCTCCATTCCTGCCTCTTGGGGCCCCTCCAACAGTGGTGGAAAGCCAGGGCCTGATAGTTCCGCCACTGCCCAAGACACCTGGCATCTTTCTCTGTCCCTTCTTCCTCCCCTACCGCCACCTCTCCCCTCAGCTCACAATAATCATTCATGATGGAGAGAGAGTGCTGACTCCTGGCTGCGCCCCTAGGTGGCAATGCGCCCTAGGCGGCTGCCTAGTTTGCCTAGTGGAAGCACCGGCCCTGGTCACACCCCAGGGCGGGAGTGGTGCATCCCCAATTCTTTCTTTTCTTTCTGATGCATTATTGTATTGCCTCGTACACACGTACCGATCATCGGCCGACCGATCGGCCGTCTTTTGTCCAGGGCTGTCCTGTCCGCTGAAAAGTGCAAAAGACTGCACAAGAAGTTTGTCCGCCGACTGCAGAAGTGATGTCATGTGATGGTTAACTTTCCCTGTGTTTTTTCTTTTCTGAGCATGCCCAGTCTTGCAAATCTGCTGATTGTCGGCCGAATTCTGTACTGACTGGCGAACAATCGGTCGTTCTGGTGTTGGCCAACAAAAATTTTAATGCCTGCACGACAGATTCTTTTCGGCCGAAAGTGCGCTGTCGGAAGCATCATACTAACAAGCCTACAATCGGCCGATCGGTCGTCGGCCGAATATTTACGGCCGACAATCGGTACGTGTGTACGAGGCTTTGGTTACTTCTTGGTCCTATCTGCCCATGACCAACTTTGGCGTTTTCCGTTTTTGGCCATGAGAGTGGGACTAGGTTGTATATATTTGTTCTAGTTTGACATATTTGTTATTTTATATTAGAATTGTATTTAATAAATTTTCACATATTTTTTTATATATTGTTGTTTTGTACCTGTTTTCCTTACCTTTTTTTATTGCCTTAAAAATCCCTCCCCTAAGAGGAGAACAACACATTTTGTGTTATACTTTGAAATGTATGCCTAGGGGGTGTTTTCTAACTGTGAGGGGGATAGGCTTATGGGATCAACACAGGGACCTGTGTTCCTCCTACTGTGTTGATTGCTGACAGAACGGTCTGCCATGGTTTATATTGGCAGATCACCGTTCTGTCTCCCCAGGGAGTGATCGCGGTAGCCCGGAGGAAATCGCGTCCGTCGGCGCCGCAGATCAGCTACCCCTCTTGAGAATCGCTGTACACGCCTTCCATGATCGCTCCCGAGGAGCGACATATAGGTACGGCGATTCGTGCAGACGAGCCACCTTGCCGCGGTATATCTGCAGCGGGTGATCGGCAAGAGGTTAAATTGTATTTTTTCCTGCTACACAAATATCGTGAGACTAAAAATATGCAGCAGCCACTGTTTTATTCTCCAGGGTCTCTGCTTTCAGAAAATATATACTGTTTGGGGGTTCTAATCAATTTTCTAGCAAAAAAAAAAAAAATGCTGATTTTTAACACATACTGTATATGAGAGCTATATCAGATTGCCCAGCCTGTAAGTGGTTAACAGGAAGCATGTAATCATTTTGGGGGATCACTCCCCTATAATGTTGGCCCTAAGACCACACACGGTCCCTCTGATCTCTGCAATAAGGAAATCCTTATTATAACACTCCGCTTAGTACAGGAGAACTCCTCTACTCCCCCTGCTGGATACATTCTCATACTGTCACACTGCGAATGGCTGGGAGGAGCCGAGGGTCACGTGCGTCATTACTGACAGATAGCTAGTTATAGAAGCTGCTGCGGAGGGAAGATGAAAGGTGCGCTGCTATTGGCTGGCTCCTTCTGGCAGGGAAGGCAGGGGGTGGAGCCTGGGAGGAGCTGCAGCCAGGACTTCCTGAAGACTCTCGTCTCAGCCCAGGTGTGTGTGGGAGGGGTTGAGGGACTGCAAGTCCCAGCACGGGAGACTGGCTGAGGGCGCGGTGCATGCTGGGAGTTAGATTCCTAAACCTGGAACACTTGCTGTGCTGTCACCTTTGTCAGGTGGAGTGTGCTGGGACTAGTAGTTTTACCGTAGGGTGTCACACCTTTTCTGGAGGTGGGAGTTCTTATACAGTACCTCTAAGTGTTCCCTCTGTGTTTGTCAGTGTGCACACTGGGGAGGTTTTCACATTAGAAATGTACAGGAAATCTTTGGCTGGAGCACATCAGTGTAAATGTGTTCTTATAGTTTCTGCAGTACTGATGAAAGCTGAAATCAGGCTTACAGTGGGAGTGGCTGCTGTAAAAGAAGGTGGGCAGGAAGGATAGGTCTTAGGCTCCATTCACATATAGGCGTCACAGATTGTGGGCAGAATTGCCGCAATCAGGAACCATTGGAAGTCGCGGGATGCCCGTGCGATTCCCTTGACTTGCAATGGCACCCCAAACGCAGCACGATTTTGCCGCGCTGTCGCCCAACAAATCCCGGTGAAATCGTGCTAACAGAATCGTGGAACGCCTGTCGCCCAAAAGAAGTTCTTGTACTGTTTTTTGGGCGACAGGCGTCCCGCGATCCTGTTTTGCGCGATTTTACAGTGATTCGTCGGGCAACAGTTGCAGCTAAATCGTGCCGCGTTTGGGAGGCCATTGCAAGTCACATTAATCGCACCGCCATCCCGCGACTTGCAATGGTTCCGGATTGCAGCAATTCTGCCCACTATCCAAAATGCCTATATGTTAATGGAGCCTTAAGCCCCGTACACACGTACCGATTGTCGGCCGTAAATATTCGGCCGACGACCGATCGGCCGATTGTAGGCTTGTTAGTATGATGCTTCCGACAGCCGACAGCGCATTTTCGGCCGAACAGAATCTGTCGTGTAAGCATTAAAATTTTTGTTGGCCAACACCAGAACGGCCGATTGTTCGCCAGTCAGTACAGAATTCGGCCGACAGACCGCAGATTTGCAAGACTGGGCATGCTCAGAAAAGAAAAAACACACGGAAAGTTAACCATCACATGACATCACTTCTGCAGTCGGCTGTTGTTGGCCGACAAAATTAGTGTGCAGTCTTTTGCACTTTTCAGCAGAGAGGACAGCCCTGGACAAAAGACGGCCGATCAGTCAGCCGACGATCGGTACGTGTGTACGAGGCATTAGGCCCCTTTCACACTTGTGCGCCTTGTCCTGCGATTTGGAACTGCAAAGTCACATGACAAGTCATACTCCATGATTTCCAATGAGTAGTGTTCATATCTGTACGACTTCAAGTCACAGCGACTTCAAAGTGGTCCTTGCACTACTTTGGGGATGATTTTAATGCATTTTGAGGTCCATAGACATTATTATTATACAGGATTTATATAGCGCCAACAGTTTGCGCAGCGATTTACAGTGTGGGGGAAGACAATACAGTTACAGTACAATTCAATACAGGAGGAATCAGAGGGCCCTGCTCGTTAGAGCTTACAATCTAGAAGATAGGCAGTGCTTTAAGTCCAGTCAAAATCGCACGACCTTTAGGTCGTATAAGTGTGAAAGGAGCCTTAGAGGTAGGGCGAAATCATTTTTACCACGATTTACTGTGTTTTCTATGCGTTTCTGGTGCGTTTTTTGGGTTGCCTGCAAAATTGACACGACTCAAAAACGCAAATTATGGTGCGTTTTTACCGCGATTTCCATTAATTTTTAAAGACCTGCTGGTAGGTTAATTGGATCCTGTATAAAAATAAATAAATAAATTGGCCGTACTGTGTATGTATGTGAGTTAGGGGCCTTAGATTGTAAGCTCCTTGAGGGCAGGGACTGATGTGAATGTGCAATGTATACAGTGGGTACGGAAAGTATTCAGACCCCTTAAATTTTTCACTCTTTGTTATATTGCAGCCATTTGCTAAAATCATTTAAGTTCATTCTTCTTCCTCATGAATGTACACATAGCACCCCATACTGACAGAAAAACACAGAATTGTTGACATTGTTGCAGATTTATTAAAAAAGAAAAACTGAAATATCACATGGTCCTAAGTATTCAGACCCTTTGCTGTGACACTCATATATTTAACTCAGGTGCTTTCCATTTCTTCTGATCATCCTTGAGATGGTTCTACACCTTCATTTGAGTCCAGCTGTGTTTGATTATACTGATTGGACTTGATTAGGAAAGCCACACACCTGTCTATATAAGACCTTCCAGATCACAATGCATGTCAGAGCAAATGAGAATCATGAGGTCAAAGGAACTGCCTGAAGAGCTCAGAGACAGAATTGTGGCAAGGCACAGATCTGGCCAAGGTTACAAAAAGATTTCTGCTGCACTTAAGGTTCCTAAGAGCACAGTGGCCTCCATAATCCTCAAATGGAAGACGTTTGGGATGACCAGAACCCTTCCTAGAGCTGGCCGTCCGGCCAAACTGAGCTATCGGGGGAGAAGAGCCTTGGTGAGAGAGGTAAAGAAGAACCCAAAGATCACTGTGGCTGAGCTCCAGAGATGCAGTCAGGAGATGGGAGAAAGTTGTAGAAAGTCAACCATCACTGCAGCCCTCCACCAGTCGAGGCTTTATGGCAGAGTGGCCCGACGGAAGCCTCTCCTCAGTGTAAGACACATGAAAGCCCACATGGAGTTTGCTAAAAAACACCTGAAGGACTCCAAGATGGTGAGAAATAAGATTCTCTGGTCTGATGAGACCAAAATAGAACTTTTTGGCCTTAATTCTAAGCGGTATGTGTGGAGAAAACCAGGCACTGCTCATCACCTGTCCAATACAGTCCCAACAGTGAAGCATGGTGGTGGCAGCATCATGCTGTGGGGGTGTTTTTCAGCTGCAGGGACAGGACGACTGCTTGCAATCGAGGGAAAGATGAATGCGGCCAAGTACGGGGATATCCTGGACAAAAACCTTCTCCAGAGTGCTCTGGACCTCAGACTGGGCCGAAGGTTTACCTTCCAACAAGACAATGACCCTAAGCACACAGCTAAAATAACGAAGGAGTGGCTTCACAACAACTCCGTGACTGTTCTTGAATGGCCCAGCCAGAGCCCTGACTTAAACCCAATTGAGCATCTCTGGAGAGACCTAAAAATGGCTGTCCACCAACGTTTACCATCCAACCTGACAGAACTGGAGAGGATCTGCAAGGAGGAATGGCAGAGGATCCCCAAATCCAGGTGTGAAAGACTTGTTGCATCTTTCCCAAAAAGACTCCTGGCTGTATTAGATCAAAAGGGGGCTTCTACTAAATACTGAGCAAAGGGTCTGAATACTTAGGACCATGTGATATTTCAGTTTTTCTTTTTTAATAAATCTGCAACAATGTCAACAATTCTGTGTTTTTCTGTCAGTATGGGGTGCTATGTGTACATTCATGAGGAAGAAGAATGAACTTAAATGATTTTAGCAAATGGCTGCAATATAACAAAGAGTGAAAAATTTAAGGGGGTCTGAATACTTTCCGTACCCACTGTATGTAAAGCTCTGCGTAAAATTGACAGCACTATATAAGTACCTGACATAAATAAATAAATAGGAAGCTGAATTTTTGGCGCAGGTTTCAACACCACACCAAAGATGCAGCATGCAGGACTTTTCAAAACGCACAAAGGAAACACTTTTCTTGCAGAGTAATGCCCCATACACACGTGCAGATTATCTGCAGACTTTTGTCTGCAGACTTACCAAAACCATATAATATGAGTGTACCTCGAGCCACACAGGAGAGGCAGAAGGAGATTAGGGAACTTAACAAGTGGCTGAGGAATTGGTGTAGGAAGGAGGGGTTTGGGTTCCTGGAGAACTGGGCTGACTTCTCAGTCGGCTACCAGCTCTTTAGTAAGGATGGGCTGCACCTTAATGGGGACGGTACAGCTCTTTTGGGGAGAAAGATGGCCACCAAGTTGGAGGGGCTTTTAAACTAGGAGACGGGGGGGAGGGCTCAGAAGTAGAATCAGTCAGGAGGGAGCAGAGGACTGAAGGCAGTTGTAGGGGTCAGCAGCGACAGTAGGTCCACAACGCCAATCGGTAGGTCTGTGCGGGAAAACCTCAGACCAAACAGGAATAAACATAACCACCAATTGCGCTCAACTTCCGTAAAACTAAGAGGGGTATATGCTAATGCCAGGAGCCTAGCTAATAAAATGGATGAGTTGGAAATGTTAGTACATGAGGAGGACATAGACCTTGTGGGAATAACAGAGACTTGGTTCGACCCCTCACATGACTGGCTGGCCAATATCCAAGGGTATTCGGTGTACCGGAAGGACAGGGTAGGAAAAAGAGGGGGAGGGGTATGTCTCTATGTCAAGAACAATATAAAGGTGATAGAAAGGAGTGACATTACGGATGGGATGAGCATGGAGTTAGAATCTGTGTGGGTTGAACTCCATAGGGAAGGAGAAAAGGGGAAAGTAATTGTGGGGGTTTGCTATAGGCCACCTAACCAAGGGGAGGAGGTAGAGCTGGAATTTTTAGCACTAATGAGTAAAGTGGCAAAATTGGGATCAGTCATCATATTGGGGGACTTCAATTATCCTGACATTGACTGGGAAGAGGGGACTGCACACTCACAGAAGGCCCGTCTATTCACAGAAACCTTACTGGATAATTACATGTCACAGTTGGTGGATTCTCCGACTAGAGAAAATGCAGTCCTGGATCTATTGATCACTAATGACCCAGACATAATCTCGGAGGTAGTAGTTCAGGACAACCTGGGCTCTAGCGATCACAGGATGATCACATTTAGTATAAATAACAATATAACAAGGCAAGTGGGGAACATAAGAACCCTAAACTTCAGAAGGGCAAACTTTCCAAAATTGTACTCATTGATGGAAAGGGTAAACTGGGACCAAACCCTGGGATCCCTGACCACAGAGGAAAAATGGGAATGCTTTAGGAACATATTAGGCAAAGGCATCTTGCAGTGCATTCCTATGGGAAATAAATTTAGAAGAGACAAAGCCAAACCTGGCTGGCTAAACCGTAACGTTAAAAAACGTATTAGGGAAAAAAAAATGGCCTTCAAGAAATATAAATCAGAGGGCACTGTATTGGCTTTCGAGCTATACAAGGAGGCAAATAAGAAAAGTAAACACGAAATCAAAATGGCTAAAATCAACTTTGAGAGACAAATAGCGGAGGATAGTAAAAAAAACCCAAAGAAATTCTTTAAATATATCAACAGCAAAAAAACTAGGGCAGAGCATATTGCACACATAATTAGCGATGATGGGGGGATGGTTACAGAGGACACTGAAAAAGCAACCGTGCTGAATGCTTTTTTCTCGTCAGTCTTTACACAGGAAACGGAGGGGTACACTGACCATGACTGTATGGTTAGTACTAATACACAGGATTTGCCACTATGGCTAACAGAGGGTGAAATCAGGGAAAGGCTGGATAAACTTAACATAAACAAATCACCAGGCCCGGATGGCGTACATCCGAGAGTACTCAAGGAACTCAGTAAGGTTATATCCAGACCACTGTTCCTGATCTTTGCTGACAGTATTAGGACAGGGGATGTACCAGGGGATTGGAAGAAAGCTAACGTGATTCCGATATTCAAAAAGGGCCAGAGGCATATCCCGGGAAATTATAGGCCTGTCAGTTTGACATCAATAGTATGTAAACTTCTGGAGGGGATGATAAGGGACTATATCGTAGAGTTTGCTAAAGACAACAACATCATCAGCAGTAATCAGCACGGGTTTACAAATGGGCGTTCTTGTCAAACCAATCTCTTAGCATTCTACGAGGAGGTGAGCTGTGAGCTAGATAGGGGCAGACCAGTGGATGTGGTGTACTTGGATTTCGCTAAGGCGTTTGATACAGTTCCCCACAAGCGCTTAAAGTGGAGTTCCACCCTATTTTTATACTTACCTCCATCTTCTCGCTCCGGGTCACCTGAAAAAGAATTTTTTTTTTTTTTTACTTACCTCGTAGCGAAGAAAATATACTTACCTTACTTCCTTCTTCCTCCTTCCTCGGCCGCGGCCCGTCGTCACTTCCTGGCTCTGCAATGATTCCTGGGAGCTGGACGTCATAGCTCCCAGGATTCATTGCGCCTGCACCGGCCCCGACGTCAGTTCCGGGTCGCGCGCGTCATCCCCTTCTAAACAGCTTCTGGGCATGCCCAGAAGCTGTGGAGGGGTGACGCGCGCGACCCGGAAGTGACGTCGGGGCCGGCGCAGAGCATCGTGGGACCACAGAAGGCGGAAGAAGACGCCGAAGAGGACGCGCTGGCTTCAAGCTGCCCACATCTGAGATGGCAGCGCTGGACAAGACGTTTGCAAGGTAAGTATTTCGTCTTGCAGGTAAGTGCAACCCGGGACAGATCAGAGGCTAGCCATTGTGGAATGCACTAGCCCTGACTGTCCCGGGGGTATTAAAAAAAAAAAAAAAAAATCCAGGGTGGAACTCCGCTTTAATTTATAAAATAAGGTCTGCAGGTATCGAAAGCAGGGTTTGCTCTTGGATACGGAATTGGCTTAAAGGGCGTGTCCAAAGGGTGGTAATAAACAGCGCATACTCAGACTGGTCTGAGGTAGTAAGTGGGGTGCCCCAGGGCTCAGTCCTGGGACCAACCTTGTTCAATTTATTCATAAACAGCATTGAGGACGGGATCAGTAGTTCAATATCAGTTTTTGCAGATGACACAAAATTGGCCAGGGCAATAACTGCACAGCATGAAGCAGATATCCTACAGAATGACCTGGACAAAATTACAGAGTGGGCAACGACATGGCAAATGAGGTTTAACGTGGAGAAGTGTAAGGTTTTGCACTTGGGGACTAAAAACATAAAAACACAATACACGTTAGGAGGGGAACCCTTGGGGGAATCAAAAATGGAGAAGGATCTGGGAGTCTTGGTTGATGATAGATTAGGCAACAGCATGCAATGTCAAGCGGCAGCTGCCAAAGCCAGCAGAATATTAGCATGCATAAAGAAAGGGATGTATTCCAGAGATAAGACTATAATCCTTCCACTTTATAAAACTCTGGTCCGACCGCATCTGGAGTATTCTGTCCAGTTCTGGTCGCCAGTCCTCAGGAGGGATGTGTTGGAGCTGGAGAGAGTCCAGAGAAGGGCAACTAAACTAATTAGGGGATTGGAGGACCTTGACTATGAAGAGCGTCTACAATCGCTTGATTTATTCTCCCTGGAGAAGAGACGTCTGAGGGGGGACATGATAGCAATTTATAAATATCTTAATGGGGATCCCAGCTTAGAAAAAAAGCTGTTCATTCGAAGGGATTGCATGAGGACTCGAGGGCATACAATGCGATTAGAGGAGAAGCGTTTTAACCACAGGCAACGTGGGGGGTTCTTTACTGTTAGGGCTACAAGATTGTGGAATTCTCTACCACAAGAGGTGGTTTCTGCGGGTAGTATGGTGGCTTTCAAAAGACTCTTAGACTTACATCTCAAGGATCAGAACATTCAGGGGTATGTGAGATGATTACAGCCACACACACCTACACAGGTTGAACTGGATGGACTATTGTCTTTATTCAACCTCACCTACTATGTAACTATGTAACTATGAGGTCAAACCTAAACACTTTCAATTTGTATGCAATCCGGCAGGCCCTTGCACTACATAGAAAAGGTAAGTCTGCAGACAAAAGTCTGCAGATAATCTGCACGTGTGTACGGGGTATAAGGCCCCTTTCACACACTCCGTCCGTTGGACGGAGTCCGTTTTTCTCAGCGGGGGATCGAGCCACCGATCCCCCGCTGAGCAGCAGGAGGACAGCTGTGTCTCCGTGCTGTGTGCGGAGACACAACTGTCAGTTCCCCATGCATCTCTATGGGGGAAATCGGATGGGAACGGACCATCAGTCCGTTCTCACCCGATCCCATCCGATCCGCTGGACAGATGGAAAATAGGGTTTCCATCCGTCCAGATTTGTCGGATCAGGTCGGATGTCAGCGGACATGTCTCCGCTGACATCCGATGCCCCATAGGAATGCATGGGGGGACCGTTCAGATCCACCAAAAAAACGGACAGGCGGATCTGAACGGTCCGCCTGTGTGAAAGGGGCCTTGAAAAAGATCAGCCCGGCTTTTTGCTGGTTTTGACCGGTAGCCACTCCCATTTTCGGGCGATCTCGCCGCAACAAAGTCACCCTGAAGTTTGACACTCCCCCCTTCTCCTTTCTCCTGCTGCCAGGCCATTCACAAAGTTAAGTGCGCTTTGCCTATGAGCAGTAGGGGTCGGCTGTGAAGCCGCAAGGCTTCCCTGCTTGTTTCCATTACAAGAAATGGCGACGACAGCACCCGAGAGCCGATTGAAAAATCATCTGGGGTGAAGACACCACTGGATTTACACCTAAACGTATCTAATCGCTAGACATGACTAACATTTAACTGTTATTGCATTCCAGTATTCTAGCCAATGGATTTTATTATTGTCCAACAACAGGACGTGCCTAAAGCTGAGCAGTACTTGACTTTAGGCGCACTTTTAAACTAATTGCCGACGGACCACCCGCTGCAAATATACGGCGGCAGGCTGGCTCAGCTGCGCGCTCCTGGGGGCATGAGCGTGCTCCCATTAGAAAGCCCGGCAGGCGCGATCGCTCCCCATGGAGAGAGAGCAAAGGTCTGCTGTTGTAAACACAGCAGGCCGTTGCTATCTCTGGAATGATCACAGGGCTCCTGTGTTCCTCCTATTTAAGATCACAGGTCTCTGTGTTGATTCCACAAGCCCATCCCCCTCAAAGTTAGAAAACACCCCCCTAGGCATACACTTAACCCTTTGATCGCCCCTCAGTTAACCCCTTCCATGCCAGTGTCATTATTACAGTAACAATGCATATTTTTTAGCAGTGATTACCTTAGTATTGTCACTGGTCCTCCCAAAAGTGTAAAAAATGTCAGTTAGGGGTCTGATCTGTCCGCTGCAATGTCGCAGTCCAGCTAAAAATTACAGATCGCCGCCATTACTAGTAAACAAAACAATAAAAATGACAAATCTTTCCCCTAGTTTGTAGACGCAATAACTTTTGGGCAAACCAATCAAAATACGCTTATTGCGATTTTTTTTTTTTAACCAAAAATATGTAGCAGAATAAAAATTGGCCTAAAATGATGAAACATTTTGATTTTTAAAAAAAGAATTTTGGGGAATATTATATAGCAGAGTAAGAAAAATAATGTTTTTTTTTTTTTCAGAATTGACGCTCTTTTTTTTGTTTATAGCGCAAAAAATAAAAATCGCAGAGGTGATCAAATACCACCAAAGGAAATCTCTATTTGTGGGGAAAAAAGGGCATCAATTTTACTTGGGTACAGCATCGCATGACCGCGCAATTGTCCAATAAATTAACACAGTGCCGAATTGCAAAAAATGGCCTGGTCATTAAGGGGACAAATCCTTCAGGTCCAGAACTGGTTAAAGGGAGTGTTTACTAACTGTGGGGGATGGGCTTTGACTGGAGGAATGTAAAGATTGCAGGAACACAGGATTAGTACATTCCCATCTCACAAAACAGGGGCCTGCCTTGTTTACATAGGCAGACCCCGTTCTGCCTTTCTCCCAAACAATCAGCAGTTTCCAGGAGTGGGTCGCTGGCTCTGTGCGCACCCCAAACCTGAAAGTGTCAGATCACGTACTAGGTATGTGATCTGGAACAGAGCGGCCGCCCTGCCGCAGTATAAGTGCGTAGGGCAGTTGCCAAGCGATTAAAAGTCGCTTCTCTTCCCCCTCCTCTTCCTGGCACCAGCATTTTAACTGTGGGCACCCCACTGTGACTGCTTGCAGCTTCATATCTGGGTGCGCTGCGCCTGCTGAACGGTCCGGCCGTCTTGTGGGACCTGTGATGTGTCCCAGAAGACTGCATGGAGGGAAGGAGGGGGAGAGGAGAACTCTAGGCGGTCTGAGCGGAAGTAGAAGGGAGTACCTGTCAAAACTAGGTACCTGCCCCCCCCCCCAAAAAAAAAAACAATAAATGACATACTAAATGTGTCATAGAGGGAATGCTTAAAGCGGAACTTCCCCTTTTGGGTTGAGCTCCACTTTAAGCAGCTTTTCTCCTGCCAGGAGTTCTGGCGTTCGGGGGAGAAAAGCGATTGCCCTGTGTAAACGAGGCTTTACATTGCTCGTAGAGTTAACCTTTATTCAAAATCTTTCATTTTAAAGCCCACACATCTTATAGTCTGATTGTACAATCTTCTTTAAATCAATCAACAATTATTTCATGCTAGGAACTGCGATTTGGTACAAGCCATATAATATGAGGTCACACCTAAACACTTTCAATTTGCATGCAATCAGGCAGGCCCCTGCACTACATAAATTAAATTGTATAATGTATGGCCAGCTTTAACCGGTTGCCGACAGCCGCACGACTATATACTGCGGCGGTCAGCCCCGGCCAGGCAGAGTGACGTACCGATACGTCACTTGCCTGTCAGTTGCCTGTGAGCCAATAGCGTGGCTCGTTCACAGGGAAGTTAGTGCGTGTGACCGGCAGACCCGATGTCCGCCGGTCACTCGCCGATCGTCGGTACAGAGGGAGAAAGTCAGGCGGCTGATGTAAACAAGCCGTCTGTCATTCTCCCCTGTGTAGAAACTGTGATCAGACGGTTCTACTATGTAGGACCGTTGATCACTGTTCCTACACTAGTAGCCACAGCCAATCACAGTAGAAAGCACGCCCCTAGGGACACACTTAACCCCTCCCTCCCCAATAAAGTTAACCCCTTCCCTGCCAGTGTAATTTTCCAGTAACAGTGCATATGTATAGCACTGATTACTGCAGTAATGTCACTGGTAACCCCAAAAGTGTCAAAAATGTCAGTCAAGGGTCCGATCTGTCCGCCGCAATGTCGCAGTACTGCAAAAAAATCGCAGGTCGCCGCCATTACACGTTAAAAAAAAAATGACAGAAATCTTTCCCTTAGTTAGTAAACGCAATAACTTTTGCGCAAAGCAATCAAAATACGCTTTTTGCGATTTTTTTTTTTTTTTTTTTTTTACCAAACATATGTAGCATAAAACAAATTGGCCAAAAATGTTAAAAAATTTTGATTTTTACATTTTTTGGGGGGGGGGGGGGGAATTTCATATAAAAAAATGTGAAAAATATTGTTATTTTTGCAAAATTTACGCTCTTTTTTTGTTTATAGCGCAAAAAGTAAAAATCGCACAGGTGATCAAATACCACCAAAAGAAAGCTCTGTTTGTGGGAAAAAAAGGACGTCAAATTCGTTTAGGTACAGCATCGCACGACCGCGCAATTGTCTGTTAAAATCACGCAGTAAAAAATCGCAAAAAAACCCCTGGTCGGAATGGGGGTAAAATCTTCCGGTCTTAAGTGGTTAATGTAGATACCTTTATCTGTGCTGCATTGAGTAATCTTCATTTATCAGGATGCAATTACTGATTCTGTCCTGACCGCTATGTCTTGGTTTTCAGGGTCTCCCATTTATGTCAACCCCCTCTGCGATGGCGGTGACCGAGAACGTGTCCAGCTGCTCCCTGAGCGCCATGTGGGACTGGTCACACCTGTCACTGTCAGGGACGCCGCCAACTGTGTGTCTGCTAGATGCCGCAGCTGACCTGCTGGTGCTGGAAAGGAACTTTGCTGGAGCGTTGGCGCTGTGTGAGAGAGGTCTGCAGATCTTATCAGCGGATGGTGGAGACACAAAGTGAGTGTGTGCAGCAGAGATCTGTCGGGTTGTGTTATATATCTATAAAAAACAAACTCCGCCTACTCCCTGACCCCAAAAATAAACCAGGCCCACTCTCTGACCCAGAAACACAAATTCTGCCCACTCCGAGCCCCAGAAAGGCAAGCTTCACCCACTCCCTGACACAGACACACAAATCACATCCACTCCCTGAACACTCCCACTATCTAACCTAGAAAAACAAATCACACCTCCCCCACCCCCCCACCCCCCGACCCAGAAATACAATCCCCACCCACTCCCTAACTGAGAAACACAAATCACACTCACTCCCTGACCCAGTAACACAAATAACATCCACTCCCTGACCCAGAAACACAAATCACATCCACTCCCTGACCCAGAAACACAAACCCCACCCACTCCCTGACCCAGAAACACAAATCACACCCACTCCCTGACCCAGAAACACAAACCCCACCCACTCCCTGACCCAGAAACACAAATCACACCCACTCCCTGACCCAGAAACACAAACCCCACCCACTCCCTGACCCAGAAACACAAATCACACCCACTCCCTGACCCAGAAACACAAACCCCACCCACTCCCTGACCCAGAAACACAAATCACATCCACTCCCTGACCCAGAAACACAAACCCCACCCACTCCCTGACCCAGAAACACAAACCCCACCCACTCCCTGACCCAGAAACACAAATCACATCCACTCCCTGACCCAGAAACACAAATCACATCCACTCCCTGACCCAGAAACACAAATCACATCCACTCCCTGACCCAGAAACACAAACCCCACCCACTCCCTGACCCAGAAACACAAACCCCACCCACTCCCTGACCCAGAAACACAAACCCCACCCACTCCCTGACCCAGAAACACAAATCACATCCACTCCCAGTCCCAGAAACACAAACCCCACCCACTCCCTGACCCAGAAACACAAATCACATCCACTCCCTGACCCAGAAACACAAATCACACCCACTCCCTGACCCAGAAACACAAACCCCACCCACTCCCTGACCCAGAAACACAAACCCCACCCACTCCCTGACCCAGAAACACAAATCACATCCACTCCCTGACCCAGAAACACAAACCCCACCCACTCCCTGACCCAGAAACACAAATCACATCCACTCCCTGACCCAGAAACACAAATCACACCCACTCCCTGACCCAGAAAAACAAATCACATCCACTCCCTGACCCAGAAACACAAATCACACACACTCCCTGACCCAGAAACACAAATCACATCCACTCCCTGACCCAGAAACACAAATCACATCCACTCCCTGACCCAGAAACACAAACCCCACCCACTCCCTGACCCAGAAACACAAATCACATCCACTCCCTGACCCAGAAACACAAACCCCACCCACTCCCTGACCCAGAAACACAAATCACATCCACTCCCTGACCCAGAAACACAAATCACACCCACTCCCTGACCCAGAAACACAAATCACATCCACTCCCTGACCCAGAAACACAAACCCCACCCACTCCCTGACCCAGAAACACAAACCCCACCCACTCCCTGACCCAGAAACACAAACCCCACCCACTCCCTGACCCAGAAACACAAATCACATCCACTCCCTGACCCAGAAACACAAACCCCACCCACTCTCTGACCCAGAAACACAAATCACATCCACTCCCTGACCCAGAAACACCAGTCACACCCACTCCCTGACCCAGAAACACAAACCCCACCCACTCCCTAACCCATGAACACAAATCACATCCACTCCCTGACCCAGAAACACAAATCACACCCACTCCCTGACCCAGAAACACAAACCTCACCCACTCCCTGACCCAGAAACACAAACCCCACCCACTCCCTAACCCATAAACACAAATCACACTCACTCCCTGACCCAGAAACACAAATCACACCCACTCCCTGACCCAGATTCACAAACCCTACCCAGTATCTAACCCAGAAACACAAACCCCACCCACTCCCTGATCCAGAAACACAAATAGTATCCACTCCCTGACTCCTAAAGACAAACCGCACCCACTCCCTGACCCAGAAACACAGATCACGTCCAATCCATGGTGCAGAAACGCAAATCACGCCCACTTTCTGACCCAGAAACACAAATCATTCCCATTCCATGATGCAGAAACACAAATCACACCCACTCTCAGACCCAGAAACACAAACCCCACCCACTCCCTGACTCAGAAACACAAACCCCACCCACTCTCAGAACCAGAAACACAAACCCCACCCACTCCCTGACCCAGTCACACAAATCACATCCACTCCCTGACCCAGAAACACAAATCACACCCACTCCCTGACCCAGAAACACAAACCCCACCCACTCCCTGACCCAGAAACACAAATCACATCCACTCCCTGACCCAGAAACACAAATCACATCCACTCCCTGACCCAGAAACACAAATCACACCCACTCCCTGACCCAGAAACACAAACCCCACCCACTCCCTAACCCATAAACACAAATCACACCCACTCCCTGACCCAGAAACACAAACCCCACCCACTCCCTGACCCATAAACACAAACCCCACCCACTCCCTAACCCATAAACACAAATCACACTCACTCCCTGACCCAGAAACACAAATCACACCCACTCCCTGACCCAGATTCACAAACCCCACCCAGTATCTAACCCAGAAACACAAACCCCACCCACTCCCTGATCCAGAAACACAAATAGTATCCACTCCCTGACTCCTAAAGACAAACCGCACCCACTCCCTGACCCAGAAACACAGATCACGTCCAATCCATGGTGCAGAAACGCAAATCACGCCCACTTTCTGACCCAGAAACACAAATCATTCCCATTCCATGATGCAGAAACACAAATCACACCCACTCTCAGACCCAGAAACACAAACCCCACCCACTCCCTGACTCAGAAACACAAACCCCACCCACTCTCAGAACCAGAAACACAAACCCCACCCACTCCCTGACCCAGTCACACAAATCACATCCACTCCCTGACCCAGAAACACAAATCACACCCACTCCCTGACCCAGAAAAACAAATCACATCCACTCCCTGACCCAGAAACACAAATCACACACACTCCCTGACCCAGAAACACAAATCACATCCACTCCCTGACCCAGAAACACAAATCACATCCACTCCCTGACCCAGAAACACAAACCCCACCCACTCCCTGACCCAGAAACACAAATCACATCCACTCCCTGACCCAGAAACACAAACCCCACCCACTCCCTGACCCAGAAACACAAATCACATCCATTCCCTGACCCAGAAACACAAATCACACCCACTCTCTGACCCAGAAACACAAACCCCACCCACTCCCTGACCCAGAAACACAAATCACATCCACTCCCTGACCCAGAAACACAAATCACATCCACTCCCTGACCCAGAAACACAAACCCCACCCACTCTCTGACCCAGAAACACAAATCACATCCACTCCCTGACCCAGAAACACCAGTCACACCCACTCCCTGACCCAGAAACACAAACCCCACCCACTCCCTAACCCATGAACACAAATCACATCCACTCCCTGACCCAGAAACACAAATCACACCCACTCCCTGACCCAGAAACACAAACCTCACCCACTCCCTGACCCAGAAACACAAACCCCACCCACTCCCTAACCCATAAACACAAATCACACTCACTCCCTGACCCAGAAACACAAATCACACCCACTCCCTGACCCAGATTCACAAACCCTACCCAGTATCTAACCCAGAAACACAAACCCCACCCACTCCCTGATCCAGAAACACAAATAGTATCCACTCCCTGACTCCTAAAGACAAACCGCACCCACTCCCTGACCCAGAAACACAGATCACGTCCAATCCATGGTGCAGAAACGCAAATCACGCCCACTTTCTGACCCAGAAACACAAATCATTCCCATTCCATGATGCAGAAACACAAATCACACCCACTCTCAGACCCAGAAACACAAACCCCACCCACTCCCTGACTCAGAAACACAAACCCCACCCACTCTCAGAACCAGAAACACAAACCCCACCCACTCCCTGACCCAGTCACACAAATCACATCCACTCCCTGACCCAGAAACACAAATCACACCCACTCCCTGACCCAGAAACACAAACCCCACCCACTCCCTGACCCAGAAACACAAATCACATCCACTCCCTGACCCAGAAACACAAATCACATCCACTCCCTGACCCAGAAACACAAATCACACCCACTCCCTGACCCAGAAACACAAACCCCACCCACTCCCTAACCCATAAACACAAATCACACCCACTCCCTGACCCAGAAACACAAACCCCACCCACTCCCTGACCCATAAACACAAACCCCACCCACTCCCTAACCCATAAACACAAATCACACTCACTCCCTGACCCAGAAACACAAATCACACCCACTCCCTGACCCAGATTCACAAACCCCACCCAGTATCTAACCCAGAAACACAAACCCCACCCACTCCCTGATCCAGAAACACAAATAGTATCCACTCCCTGACTCCTAAAGACAAACCGCACCCACTCCCTGACCAAGAAACACAGATCACGTCCAATCCATGGTGCAGAAACGCAAATCACGCCCACTTTCTGACCCAGAAACACAAATCATTCCCATTCCATGATGCAGAAACACAAATCACACCCACTCTCAGACCCAGAAACACAAACCCCACCCACTCCCTGACTCAGAAACACAAACCCCACCCACTCTCAGAACCAGAAACACAAACCCCACCCACTCCCTGACCCAGTCACACAAATCACATCCACTCCCTGACCCAGAAACACAAATCACACCCACTCCCTGACCCAGAAACACAAACCCCACCCACTCCCTGACCCAGAAACACAAATCACATCCACTCCCTGACCCAGAAACACAAATCACATCCACTCCCTGACCCAGAAACACAAATCACACCCACTCCCTGACCCAGAAACACAAACCCCACCCACTCCCTAACCCATAAACACAAATCACACCCACTCCCTGACCCAGAAACACAAACCCCACCCACTCCCTGACCCATAAACACAAACCCCACCCACTCCCTAACCCATAAACACAAATCACACCCACTCCCTGACCCAGAAACACAAATCACACCCACTCCCTGACCCAGAAACACAAACCCCACCCACTCCCTAACCCATAAACACAAATCACACCCACTCCCTGACCCAGAAACACAAACCCCACCCACTCCCTGACCCATAAACACAAACCCCACCCACTCCCTAACCCATAAACACAAATCACACTCACTCCCTGACCCAGAAACACAAATCACACCCACTCCCTGACCCAGATTCACAAACCCCACCCAGTATCTAACCCAGAAACACAAACCCCACCCACTCCCTGATCCAGAAACACAAATAGTATCCACTCCCTGACTCCTAAAGACAAACCGCACCCACTCCCTGACCCAGAAACACAGATCACGTCCAATCCATGGTGCAGAAACGCAAATCACGCCCACTTTCTGACCCAGAAACACAAATCATTCCCATTCCATGATGCAGAAACACAAATCACACCCACTCTCAGACCCAGAAACACAAACCCCACCCACTCCCTGACTCAGAAACACAAATCCCACCCACTCTCAGAACCAGAAACACAAACCCCACTCACTCCCTGACCCAGTCACACAAATAACATCCACTCCCTGACCCAGAAACCCAAATCACATGCACTCCCTGACCCAGAAACACAAATCACACCCAAAATGTTTGATTTCTCAATCAGCACAGTCAGTGTTTATAGGGGAAATCTCTCCTGCAAGGCTGGTGTATTCCGACAGCTGGAGGTTTCTCAGCCATCAGAATACAATGATCACTGCTGGCAACTATAGCCACCAGCAGTGATTGAAAAACCTGACAGGCTGTTTGATTGAGTGATAGATCGAACAGCCTGCCCATACATGGATTGAAATGTATCTAGTTCTTGCTGAACCAGCTGAATTGTGATCCATCTTTGCCCGGCTTCACAGATCATTGTGGGCTAGTAGCTCTCCCTGTAATATATTCCTCTTCCTGCTTTATTATTAAAAAGCCCTGTGCTCCACTAACTGACTTTGCCTAGGCTGAGATGATGTAATCAGGCAGCTGCAGGCAGGAGGCAGCATTTCCTCAGTCTCCTCTCCCTCAGTGAACAGACTGCACCCTTGTAACTTTGTAGTAACTCACAAGGGAAGGGGCTGATCTTTGTCAGACAAGCTCCTGGATTTACATGACTATGTCATATCTGAGCTAGCATCTCTGTCCAGGAAGTAGCTGGTGACCCTGGATGATGCCTGAACAAAGATGGCTCCACCCTTCTGGACAGAAAAGCAGATGAAGGCATTGTCAGAGGGTGTACTATGATCTCTATTAGAGGTAATAAATACCTGGAAGTCTTACACTGACACATTACTCAGCATACTACACTTATCATGAAAATTCTACTTTATAGAACTTTTCGGGATTTTATTTTACCCTAAATTGACGCAGGAACAGTACATCTCTCCTTTCTGAGACAGCCATAGTGAATGCGGTTCTTTGTTCACAAAGTTCTAATTGTTATCAGAGCTTATCTTTCCAGTATTTGGTTTTCATTGGCACACTGACCACAAATGATACAGTCTGATTTACTCTCTTTTAGATCTGTCAACAATTATGAGCGCCCATTCACACAGGGGCGACACGACTTGCTGGGTCGACCTGTGAAGTCGCGGTGCACAGCATGCACCGCGACCTCGGCGCGACATGCACGGGCTTCATATAATTGAAGTCAATGCAAGTCGCCTTCTGGTCGTCCCAAAGTAGTACAGGACCCTTTTTCTAAGTCGGAGCGACTTGTGTCGCTCCTATTAGAATGGGTCCTGTGCTGATCAATGGCAGGTGACCTACCGCGACTTGTCAGGTGACCAAGTCGCCTGACAAGTCGCGCTAGTGTGAATGGGGTCTTAATGAAAGGACCTGACTGCTTTTATATAAATAGTTTGGGGAGATTGTCACATGACCTAGGAGAATATGCAGATCATAGATGGCCTTGTATAAGGCTTCTGGCCACTTAAATATTTAGGTAATAAAACTGTATAATTCACAATGAGCCTCTGGTGAGTGAGATGAAAGGACTAATAAGTTGTTCTCCCTTCAGGAATGGACAAGTGAAGGCCTCGCTGTGTGTGATCGGGATTCAGGCCCTGGCTGAGATGGAGCAATGGAGGGAGGTCCTGCCTTGGCTCTTCCAGTATTACCAGAGCGCACAGGAGATGCCACACAACATCATAGAGCTGTGGTAATGGTCGTCTGACCGAATCAATTCTCTGTATAATGGCCACTGGGAACTGTAATGTGCTAGTGTAGACTACTACAAACACAAAGAGATATACCTGCTATAAAATATCTAAAACATTTTGAGGATGCATCTCTTGTCCACCACCTTTCCCCATGCCGCTCCTACTGCCTCTATTACCCTCAATTGCTTTGTATTAGTGATCGACCGATTATCAGCAAGACAGATATATCGGGGGGGGGGGGGGGGCGATATGCACTTTCCCCGATAAATCGGAATCAGCCTTTTGATTTACTGATATTGCTGATATTTCGGGAAAGTGCTGTACCGGAGTGATGCCTGCAGCTAGAGGCATCATCCCGGTACCCGTGTCCATAGCCGATGGTCGGCTGTCTTTTAATGACAACCGATGCGGCTGAGAAGCCGCTCGGCTGTCATTCCAAGGAGCGGGAGGGAACGTTCCTAACCCCCCCCCCTTCCGCGGCTCGCCCGGGTCTCCTGTCCCACCGGAGACTCTCTCTCTAGATGTGCAAAGCTAGGGGTTCTACAAAGTATTTACTCAGGGGGGCTAAATACAAAACCATTTATTATTTTCCTTCCACTTCACAATTATGTGCTACTTTATGTTGGTCTATCACATAAAATACCAATAAACTACATTTTAGATTTTTGGTTGTAACATGACAAAATGTGGAAAATGTCAAGGTAACATGCATCTGCTCCCCCCCCCCCCCCAAAAAGGTGCCAAATGTGGCACCGGAGGGGGGGGGAGTCAGAATAGTGGAGCTTGCGCTTAAACTCTGCTTAAAGTTTAAAAACAGACTCACAATTTCCATCGGGGAAAGGGCACTATCTGCACGAAGCAGAATGTTTATGGTGAAGAGTGTGGCACTTTATCATAGAAGAAATACATTTTTGAAGCAATGGCAATTTGAGAAATATTGATTTATTTGCACAATACTTATGGCTGGAATACACGGGCCGAATATCGCCCGATCATTCGACCACCGACTTATGAAAAAGTGTTCCTTGGTCGAAAACGTTGCCAACATACACAGGCCGAATATCGCCCGACCGTTTGACCGCCGACCATCGAAACATTGCATGCGTGATGATGTTCTACAGATTTTAAATGAACGACCTTATCACCAATGTATAGAATATTGTTCGTTCGCAAACGAGAAGACAGAATTTTTCTTTTTTTTCAAATGGGATTTTTCGTTCACAATATCGATATCGGTCACTGATGGCTGGGCATTAATGAGTAGAATATTGGCCGATACTTGGCTGAACGGAAATTTTCGGTCGATTTTCTTATCGTGTATTCCGGCCATTAGACTATTATAGTTTTTGCACTGACTTTTTCCTTGTCCTTTTATTTATTGTTTTTAATTTATTTGTTCGATTTGCACAGTTTTGGTTCTATATAGAGTAAGCCCGGCTTTAAATCAGATTGTTTAATGATTGTGCTAAGCAGCGCACTCAAAGCCATTCAGACTACAAGTACATCTGCTGCAGTGGATGATGATACTTGTAGTTTTTTCACTTACAGGAATGAATGCTGCAGCTGTATGGGAGGAGCTCCGCACAGCCTCACTGTTATCAATCGCCCGCCCGCTGTCGGAGAGGAGAGCTCCGTTGAAAGGGGGGCAGGTGCAAAAGTAGCATGTTACATGTTGCACCCTAAATGTGGGTGTAATATGCTCCCAAAGGTGAACCTATCCTTTAAACTTTCTGCCAGGTTTTTATTCCTGTCTGTGACCCCATATGGGGGATGTTTCCTCACTTCTTATTCATGGGATAGCCATGCAATAAGTGAGGAAGGTGGATGTTACAGTTACAGGAAGATAGACATAGACCGCAATCTAAGCATTGTAACCCATCCCCACTCCACAAAGGCCTCATGCACATGGACGTTTAGCAGCTCCTGTGTGCTGAAGCATAAAATACCCAGAACTTTGCTCCACCCTGGTAGCCGGACATGCCATATTCAACAACCAAAGTAAGTGAATGGTTGTATTTAGGTAAATATAGATTGCTTCTGCATTGATGCTTAACTGCGCATGCACATTTTGGCGTTTCTCCCCAAATGTGCCACTTTTGCGTTTAGGGAGAAACTCTGTTCACACATCTGTGGGTAAGCACCAACACAGAAATAATTGTCATTTTCTTGTTTTGGTGGCTGCATATGGCTCATGCGGCTCTCTGGGCACAGGAAAGAGCAGAGGCTTCTATGCTTTGCCATACAGGAGCTGCTAATGTCCATATGCATGAGGCCTAAAAATTGGATGTTATTTTTCTATGTGCCCCTATTTGAATTTCTCTAGGCTTTTGTGTTCTGACAGGAACGATCCCCAATAAGAACACAGACTGCAGTAAAACCCTAGGCTCTAACATCCCATGAAATAAAATATTTTTTCTGGAGATGGACTTAAATTTTCACTGATAAAATGACTGTTTATTTACTGGTTAACAGCCCTCATCTAGTGAACCACAAAGCCCAGACCCGAGTGATGTCTGGACCCTGCTCTAAAATTAGAGGCAAGTTGATAGGGGATTCCTTTTTGCAGCTCTATCCTAACAATTCTCTTCAAGCTTTTCCAGCAGTCCTGATATTAGATTGAGGCTCAGACCTCACACAGCCAGGGCTCTCCTGTGAAGCTTGAGGCTGGATTCACACTAGTGCGAATTGGATGTGGGTTTTTCCACATCTAATTGGCATCCCAGAAGAGTGTGTACGGGTCTCGTTGGAGCCAGTTCATACATCTCCTTGGCAGCCGCGGAGCAGATTGCACAGGGGTCCTGTGTGTCTTTGGCCCAGTTTCAGGTCCGAATTCAGGCAAAAATTCGGGCCTGATTCGTCCCTGAAACATAGAACAAGGACGCACTGGACCCTTGCTGTGGACCGCATCCATATTAAGTGGGAACCCAGCCTAAATCTGAACTTCAGGCAGATATAAAAGACACAATTGTATGCAGCTCTGTATTTATAATTATATCACATTGTAAGCTACACTGAAATGATATAGCTGCTGACAGGTCCACTTTAAAAGCAGATTTTTTTGAAAATGTAGCTTCATATGGTAGTCTGTGGTGAGTAATTAGTGATGGAGCTGAGAGTTTTCTGATATCAAGTCTCCTCTGGCGATTGCTTCTGTGAGATATAAGCTTTTAATCAAACATTCTGTCTCTCTGCAGCCTCCTCCTGTACAGCAGTGTGAAGCAGCCCCATGTGATGCTAGATATGAGTCGTGATTGGCTGAGAGATCCCAAGAACCAGCTCCTGCCAGGGTACCAAAAAGTGGCAGAGCTCCATCTCCTGCGTATTCTGCTCCCCCTTGGTCACTTGTCAGAGGCTGAGGAGCTGGCACAGGACCCGAGAGCATTCACCACGCAGCAACAGGAAGTTGCCCTCACAGCCGTAGCTGAAGAAAGGCACCGTCTAAAGCAGGCGGAGGAAGAGGATGAGAGTGACAGTCTGGGGGAGCCAGAGTATCCTTCAGGTATGAGCATCTCTTCTAAGTGACAGATTTCCTCTTCTATATAACTGTCTGAGGGAAGCAACCTGTAATAGACCCCTGTACTCAAGAAGAGTATGTCCGCAGTATAAGCTTTCCTTGCCTGGTACCAGCCCGATCTAAGATCCCTTAGCCCACCCAGTCACTTGTCGAGACATCAACAGCTAATCCACATACATATATACATATACATCCCATAATAGGTAAATCCCAATGCAGACAGAAACAATAGAACAATGGGATACAGGCACTTAACAATAACAAACCCCACTTCACCTCGAACTATCTAGCAATAGTCTATGAGATAAATTCCTACAAGCAGCCTGAAAAGGTCGAACCAATCTATCTTCATATATTTATTGAGGTATATTGTTCACAAATATTACTGTCCTAAATGAAAGAGCCCTTTATTCTTTTACCCCAAACCACACATATGGAACCCAGGATAACCAGGGGAATATGATATGCTGAGTCCGGTGTGGTTGTACAGTGAGTCTGGTTAGTGCAGACCCGACTGGGGTTCTCGGTCACCTTGTGCTTTTAAAAGACACAGGGTGACTTACACATAGGGGGGGCCGGGGGAGCTGGACAAGGAAATTCCCGATCTCTCTAAGGTAATCTGGGTTCCACAAGCCCACTGCCCAATTTGACTCCCATTACATATCTCCCCTTTCGGCAGGAGACTAACACAGAGGAGACCCCAAATGGGTTGAATTCAAAGTTAGTCCGTAGTTCAAGTCCCCCAATGTCTGTACCCACACAGTACCCAAAAAAAATTGTCCGGAACAGAGCGTTACTTACCCAGCCAGCCTCTGCCTCTCTCGAAGAACATACCCGCTGCTGGGGAGAAGCACAGACTGACCCTTCTCCCTGAAGTCCTTTCAGCCGCTGTTGAGAAGACAAGGTGGCTGGGCTCCCTTTGTCATGCTGTTGGGGATCTGGGCCGACTGCCCAGCATCCCCGGGGTATACAGGTGGAGACTGTAGACCAATGTATCAGAACCGCGACCCCACAATGTGCTTGTGTGCTTCCTTCAGAACACTGCTTCCTTCAGTCTTGAACATAGATATCAGATATTCTAGCCGGCCCCATATAAAATTAGCCGAGAATAACTTGTATAAGATCTGGAACATTTATTGAACAACTCACACTGAATATATACCCCACCAGGTCAGGTGCCTGATTACATTTTCATATGCAGATGAAATATAATTAATCTAAGGAACAACCAGCACAAACAGTATTCTACTTTCCCTTTAGCAACTAGTAGATGGCAGTGATTTAATTAACTTGAGCTAATTAACCACCAGACTTGCCGTCGTCGAGCTCATGAAGTACAATACACATTATTAGAAGTGTAAACACCCACAGTAGACAATAGGTGAGTTAATCAGCATAATCGACAATGTGTGGAAGACAGGTGGTTGAGCTGATGACATTATTATCTGCCATGAGTCTGACTGTGCAGAGCAGTCCTTTATTGGTAAAAGGCAGCTAGGCCTTTAACATGGATCCTATGCCTAGAGTCCCAGAGTCTGTGTGTCTTGGGGAGATGTGGACTTGAATCCAAAGTAACATTACTCCAAGGGTCCCCCCAGCATACACCCCACAAATAGCAGGGTTCCCTCACAAGCCAGGGCCCATTGTCAGTAGGCAACAGGCTAGCCTGCAGTCCCCTCCAAAAGCCCCTGTCCTGAGTGAGTTTGTCACACAGCCAATCACATTATCCTTTTCATCCTTCGTAATTGGTTGGGAGGTTATTGGATAACACAGACTGTCATCTGGAACTTCTGGCAGCACACCTATAACTGAACATCCAACAACCTGTGCTGGCCCTACACTTGGCAATTTCTTAAGCTCTCATCCAAGTTTGCAAAGGTTGAAAGCATTTAGTTATACCTGTTCGATAAGTGGAAAAAAAATACCTGTTGATCCTGCCACGAATCTTATGAGTTGAGTTGATAACTTGCTGTACTGTACTCTTTATTCGTTACATTTTCCCTTGAGGACTACAGAACACCTTCTCTTTATGTTACGGAGATTAAGAGAGCGTACAACGCTCCTTAGACATAGATACAGAAAAAAAAAAAAATTGATGCAGCTACCAGGTCTGCTAAGCTGCAATAACTTACATTTTTGTTCTTGGGTTTAGATACACTTTAACCAATTACTGTTTTTTAACCCCTTCTCTATTGTATTATGATGGCCTATTATCCTGGGAGGAGATTATATGACTTCCTTCTAGGATCGCACCTCACGCACACCCCACGGGCTGCGCTTCGGTATGCTCTGTCACCCACTGTGTCACAGCCGATGACATATCACTGTATTGGCCTGCTGCTGGCACCATGTGATCGCTATGGCCAATCACATTAGATCACATGACAGTTATACACAATGAATGGCTTTGTTTCATGCCATTCATGTGTACTAGTCTTATAAACTCTTTGATTGGTCACATTGATCACATGACACAAACAGGGCCAATTACAGCCCATCTGTACCATGTGATTAGCTGTGGCCATTCTCAGCTAACCCCAATAGTAAACATTAAATTAATAGTTTTAATTCAGAAAAAAGGATTGATTATAACTGTGGAATACTTCAGTTTTAGGGCTCTTTCACACGGGCGATCTGATCAGATCCGCCTGTCAGTTTTTTAGGCGGATCTGATCGGATCCTCCATGCAGCTCTATGGGGCAGCGGATGTCAGTGGAGACACCTCTGCTGACACCCGCTGCCATCCGCATCCGATCCTGTCCGTGAAATCTGGACGGATGGAAACCCTATTTTTCCATCCGTTCAGTAATCGTAGCGGATCGGATCTGATGAGAGCGGACAGGCGGTCTGCTCTCATCCGATCCCCCATAGAGGGCAGCGGGGGCTGAGACACCTCCCTCTCCGCTTTGCAAGCGGAGACGGAGCTGTCATCCGCCGGCTCAGCAACACGGATCCGCCTACGGAGGCGGACCGTGTGAAAGAGCCCTTAAGCAATCATGGTGTGTTAAAAAACAAAAAAAAACAAACAAACCTGATCACCTCTCTTAGAGTAGTACAGTGTTGCTAAGGTAATACGGTATTGCTCTGGTCACTGTATGTTAAAAAAAGACACCAATCAGTGTCCCTAAACACCGCCACACCAGTTATATGATGACACTGTACTGCACTGGTGACAGTATGTCATAAATGTTAAATGTTAAAAAAAAATTGTGGAAAAAACACTTTTTTTTTTTTTTTTTTACATTTCTTTAGTTTCCATAAAATGGTGACAAAAAATTACAACTTCAAAATACTCACCATGCCTCTTACTAAATATCTTGGACTGTCTACTTTCCATAAGGGGTCATTTGGGGGTATTTGTACTATTTACTGGTTTTGAGAGATCACATGATCAAAGCTGGTTTGGAAACTTGGAGCAATTCATTTTTCTGTAAAAATAAAAATGCCAGGACAGTACAAACACCCTCAAAATAACCCCTTTATGTAAACCTAGACACCCCAGGGTGATTACATTCTTCACCATCATATTTTGGAAATGAAGAAACATGGCGGTATTGAGGTGATTAAAGCAGTTTTAAACCTAAAAGTAAAAAATGTATATATTGCAGATTACCAGACATTAGATGTGGTGACTGCGTCAGTTTTCTTTTTTCGTTTTTTTTTTTTCTGTTTTCACCTGGTGATCTGGCCAGTAATACACCTTCTCTATTAAAGTACCCCCACTCAGGATGTTTCAAAACACCTTTGGACAGCAGCATTGTCAGCCTTGGGTGGGGGGGGGGGTGTTAGATACACTAGCAGATTTAGATACACTAACAAATTGAAGCCACACTCCAGCTAACACTTATTAAGTAGTTACAGCAACAGTTTTTTTCCTTATGGGATAAAGGTTTTACATGAAAAATAAATACAATCTGATCATTGTAAGCACCCCTAACAGTGCTGAATGATTTATCTCAACCTTCTGCAGGACAGCTTGTTCTGCTGAAAAACAACAGACTTTCTGGAAAGGAAGCCTAAAAAAGAAAACGAATACACCCATCAAATCTAAGAATTGGTAAGCTGCAATAAAATAAATGTTTGCGTTTGGGTTTAAAGGGGTATTAAATCCAAAAGCAAAAATGTAATATATTGCAGCTTACCAACCCTTAGATGTGGTGGCTGCGTCAGTTTTCTTTTTGCAAGCTTTTCACCTGGTGATCTGACCAGTAACACTTCTGCCAGAGAGCTTGTTCTTTTGAAAAACAACAGACTTACTGGCTGGATCACCAGATGAAAATGGAAGAAAGAAAGCCTAAAAAATAAAACTAGCGCAGTCATCACATCTAAGAATTTCTAAGCTGCAATATAATAAATGTTTGCTTCTGGGTTTAATATCACTTTAATTCTCGCATAGAGCTAGGTAATGGTGCACTAAATACAACACATACAGGTCATACACAGAGGGAGAAGGTGGTGAAGAGGTAATATATAGGTCACATACAGTGGGAGAATGAAGATTGGAGGATTCGTGTGCAGAATTGCAGAATAATGGAGGTAAAGGGTTAGTTTACAGATCATATAGTGAAATGTGATCAGATGTATAGGAAAGGAGGGAATTGTGCTGTGATCAGGAACTAAAGAACGACTCTTTCCTCCCCTTCTTTCATTGTAAATCGAAGGTGCGTAAACGCCATACTACTTACATCTGTGATTACTTTAATTGGTCTCTCTTTTACCAATCACAGTGATCCCAAGGTACAGAGGTGGTGAGATTGGCTCAGTACGCAATACCAGTGCTGTTTATAAATGGCAGTGGGTAAATTACCATCCACAACATTTTAGATGTTTAAATGGGCCATGTCTGACAGGGAAGGGGAGGTAGTGAGAAAAGGGGATCCACCGCATAGCAGGATGTATTACGCTATGTAGATATACCATTAATATGTTGCACTTCAATGTCCGGTTTTAATATTTTTTTGTTTCAATAAAATTCATATATTTTTTAGACCCATTTTTCTTCAGTATTTTGGGCACATGAAAATCCCCATTGCTGGGGTTTGTCCCCATCCCCACCCCCTTTTTTTGGGGGGGTTTCCCCTTTTCCAACTACCTCCCCTTCCCTGTCAGACTTGGCCCATTTATAGAAATATTTAATTTTTAGGGGATCGCGCCAGTATTGTATAGACAGATACTAACTCTCCACTCAATTGCTAACATTTTAGATGTACACGGTCCAAAAGTGGTTATTATTCCCTAAAAATGTCAGGCCAACCTTTTCCTTTAGTTTCCTGTTGATAGCACCTAAGATAATATCTAAGTATAATAGCGATTTATATGAGACCTTTTAGGTGCAACACAGAACTAATCCAGAAATTTAGTTTAAAAAAAATCAGTATTTAACAAAAAACTAAAAATATCATATCTTCATAAAAACATTTTACAAATATGACCCATATGATGTAGTCCTTGTAGGCATTTATGTAGGTCCCGACTTAAGTCTATGACCACTGATGGTTCAAGGGTATTGAGATGCCAAAACCAAAATAGAGCTGTAGGTGACCACAGGAGGCAGACAAGGAATATGGGAGTCTATTTTGTAAGAAGAGTAACACGAGGGTAGAGATTCTGCAGCACAGGGCGCTTACATATGAGGCTAGTTTCCTGTGGCGTGTCTGTGTGTCCTCGTGGCCACCTCCAAAATTGGATAAAATAATATGTGCCGCGCCTAAATATTCCAAATGTCCAAACACAGTAATCAAAATTATATACACATATCATATATAAACCTTATATATTGGAGGTCTAATAATTAGGATTTTAGTGTGATAGCCTCTATTTCTCTATCCTTTAGAGAAAAGGATTGTACGGTAAGTTCTTACAAAATCCAGTTTTCTCTGTCGTTCATCGACAGACGCAGATCCATCTTCTTTAGACCAATGGGTTATGCTCCTCCAATTGGTCTAAAGAAGATGGAGCTACGTCTGTTGAACTTCAGAGGAAAGGATTTTATGGTAAGTTCTTACAAAAATCCAGTTTTCTCTATCGTTCTATCGTTCATCGACAGACGCAGATCCATCTTCTTTAGACCAATGGGTTATGCTCCTCCAATTGGTCTAAAGAAGATGGTGCTGCGTCTGTCGATGAACTTCAGAGGAAAGGATTTTATGGTAAGTTCTTACAAAAATCCAGTTTTCTCGTTCATCGACAGACTCAGATCCATCTTCTTTAGACCAATGGGTTATGCTCCTCCAATTGGTCTAAAGAAGATGGAGCTGCGTCTGTCGATGAACTTCAGAGGAAAGGATTTTATGGTAAGTTCTTACAAAAATCCAGTTTTCTGCCCATTTGACCTGTGTTGCTTTTTGTTTCTTTGTTTTGGTCTATTGAGTTCCCAGCAGGCAGAAGCAGGTCACATACTGCACCCAAGAATGTGTTTGAATATTGCAAGGTTTAGATACAAGACGCAGTGTTAATAGACGAATCCTGCCTACATGAGCCCTTGGGTGTTAATTTGGATCATTAAATTGCAGATGGTAATGGGTTTCCTATTGCTCTGTCTGTTTTGCAGCGGCAGGACGTTTGCAGGGAAGACGGGAACATGTGGTACGGTTCCTCTATGGAGCACTGAGCGTGGTGGTGACATGGGTACGAAGGATTCCATTACAGCGTGTCTTGGTGGCTCTTCTTCTGATGTCTGTCATCCTGCTGCGACTGGATCCAGGTTAGAATGGCTGTAGATGCATGCTGTGTAAAGAAGGGAATAAATAATTCAGGAGATATTACAGAGAATCTAAAAACTCCAATAATAATGATAATATTCAGTGAATGAACAATCCTACATAAAAAATGGAATGTCAAAGTTTGTTATAATGAAGTACATTGGGATTTAGGAGTTTTTTTACAGGGCCTCGTGGCATGACTTCAGCTCCTTATCACATGATCCTGTGCTGGGAAACCTTCCCCTTTTGCTTCAGTGTTTGTGGATGGGGCTGCAGTGGGCTCACTGGGAGGGGGCTCTCGAACCAGGAAACACATTTGCTGCATTTCCACTGGTTCAAATTTTAAAATCATAACAGCAGCTGGAAAAATTTAGCTTGGTTGTCCCCTAGAAGAAAGACGCCAAAATAAAAATCAGAGTCAGCAGGTAGAGCATCTCCTCTTAGTCAGGTTGGATAGATAATTTTCCTCCAGTCTCTGCTCCATTATCAATGACCGTCTGCTCCCTTTTAATGTTTCGTGGGAAAAAATAGCAAATAAAAAAACGAATATAGCATATATAATTGCTAAACAAGTCATATTGTAACTGAATGATATTAAAAATTATCTTCCCTTTTCAATCTGCAGCCGCTGTAATTTTCTATTTTTTTGGTGAGATACTCCCAAAAGGTAAATCAAGTCTAAAGGGGACATGGCTGACTGAGGCTTCTTTTTTAGTGAGCTCCGTGATCTACCCCACTTAGCCCGGCTTTCGCTCATTATTTTCTTGCGGTATGCGGTCTGCCAAAAGGGGGAAGACTAGGAGTACCGCCGGACGCCCACATACCTCCCGAACCTCACCTGCTGGAGGAGAAATCTGGCACTTCTCCCCTTCTCAGCCCCCCCCCCCCCCCCCGGCAAGCAAGATGGCGGCGCCATGCTCTGTACCCCAGGCCGGCGGGAATCCGTTGCCGGCGTCACCCGCGCCTTCTGCTGCTCTCAGACACCCCTGCTGCCTTCCGCCCTTCTAACCCGGGCACAGCGAGACCGTTGAGCCAACTGGGGGCGGACAAGGAGCTCCGAACCATCCTTCGCTCTCTACCGAGTGTGGCCGACATAGAGGCGATCGTCGGCCGCCTGGAGGCCGCTCACCGCTAGCCGCTAGAAGGTGCAAGCGGTTCAGCAAGAGATCCGCCAGGTGTCAGACAGAGTATTGGCGGGGGAGACGACCATCTCTGATATGGATCGTCGCTTGTCCACCCTCGAGAAGTCGCAGGCGGCTCACTTGGAGGCCGCGGTGGCCATGCAGTTGCATATAGAAGATATGGAGGACCGTAGCCGTCACAACAACATTCGCCTGAAGGGCCTCCCGGAGGCGACAGGGTCGGAGGATCTACCTGCCACGATGTCAGCTGTCTTGAGTCAACTTTTGGGGAAGACACTCCGGAGAACCTCGAGTTTGACCGAGTCCACAGGGCGCTGGGTCCCCGGGCATCGGCTGCGGACCGCCCGCGGATGTCATTTGCAGACTGCATCGGTTCACTCATAGGGAGATGGTGATCCGCAAGGCCTGGGAATCTGGCCCACTGGATTTTGGTGGCGCTTCCCTACAGTTCATGCCCGACTTGTCGAGGGCCACTCTATATTGAAGGGCCTTGCTTCGCCCATTGTTAGAGCTGGCCAGGAGAGCTGGATACACCTACCGGTGGGGCTACCCCCTATCGGTCACGTTCCGTAAGCCTAACACTGCCTTCACCCTCCGATCACCGAGTGACCTTCCTGCTCTGTTTGTCTTCCTGGAGACGGATCCGATCACCGTATCCAACTGGCTGTTGCTCTTGCCGAGGCCTTCAGACCGTCGGGCCTCCACCGCGGGGGATGCTCCCCTGCTGCCTCGCCCGCAGCGATTCCGCCGCGGCTCCAGGACTCGCCTAACGGACGCCCCCAGGGAACTGTGAGTACGTGATCGTCACCCGAGACTTCCATGCTTACCTCTTTGGTTCCAGTTTGCGGCACTGTGGATCCCTCATGTTGACCCCCTCTGAGTCGCCCGGACTTGTTTTGCCCCTTTTTTGCTTCCCGCTGCTCCCTTGCCTTCCCCCGGGTGTGCCTGCTCCCCCTTGGACACTGTGGACCTTCCGGACTGCCTATGCCCACTAACCGTTGCTTTTGTTTTTGGTTCGCGCACCCGAAATGCCCTGGCCCGCTCGTCCCCCTCCCCGGTACGGCTTTGCTGTGCTCGGGACCCCCACACCTGCACTACCCGGCGGGGGAGATGTCACCTGGACACATGCTGTGGCCCTGGATATTCCTCTGTGGCCGGAGGAGCTGACGAAGGAACTGTTGCTGTGCACCCTGGTTTGGGGGATTTGTCCTTTATTTGTTTTTTACTGTTGGGAACTGCGGAATCCTTCTTGCCTTCGGGCACGGGGGACTTCTAGGGGTGAGTGCTTGGGGATGTTGGGATGCGGGGGGATGGGGGGTATGGGGGATCGGGCACAGGGGATATGTTCTGGTACATTAGTGGGGCACTGCCTTGTCTTGGGGGAGGGTCCTGGCTTCCTGGGGGAGGGGTTGATTTCGGTGAGGTGACGTTCACTTCCCTCATGACTTTGGTCCCCAGACTAGAGGGATGGCTCTGCAAGGTGGGGGGTTGAGATCTGTTCACGGCCCTTTGATCTACTGCCATCTAGAGGGGGTGTGCTGGGAGGCTCTGGGGTTTAGCATGCCCGCACTCTACTTCTTCCTTTCCTGCTTTTGTGGCACGGGGGAGCTATGGGTGGGGGACTTGTGACATGTTTACAATTTTCTTACTACAATTGCACTATAGACCGGTTGGTTTTCTGCCGTGCCTGTTGCCTTAACGGCAGTTAGTCAGCAGGGGGGTTGTGGTTTTGGGTTCTGTGTTTTTTTTTTTTTTTGTTTTATTAGGGTACTCTCCTTACATAACTCATGCTCATGATTTATTTTTCATGCCGGGCTGGGTGGGTGGACCGGGCTCGCGGCTGTAAGTCGGTCCTTTTTCCGTCCGCGCTCCCACTCGGTTCGCCTGGGGTGTGCTCTCGGAGCCCCCTAGTGCACTTGCAGGGTTTTTCTTTCTGCAGTTTAGTGTTGTCGACGGGACTCGCTCCTGTTGGTGTTTGTCAGCTCTATCGTCCTATCTTCCTACTTTCTGGTCTTCTCGTCCACCTCTTTCCCCCTTCTCTCTCCCTTTTGTTGTGTCCCCTGTCCTCTTTCTGATCCTCCTCCTCCCCCCCTCCTTTTTTTTTTTTTTTTTTTTGGGCAATGGATGATCTCACTGTGGTCTCGCTCAATGCGAAGGGGCTCAATGTCCCGGAAAAGCGTACGGTGCTTCTGAACGATTTACGCCGCTGCCGCGCTGATTTGGCGTTTATACAGGAGACCCACTTCAGAGAGGCACGTCTCCCGCTCCTCAAAAACGCTTCTTTCCTATCTCCTTCCACTCGACCAATGCCACTGCAAAGTCGAGAGGAGTGTCTATTCTCCTGGACTGTATGTGTTCGTCAGGGGATCCGTGGGCACCTTTCCGCTGACCTTTGCGACTATATACTCACCCAATGATGGCCAGGAGGTCTTCATTATCCGGATGCTCGCTTCCTTTCAGGAGGGCCAGCTGATTCTGGGGGGGACTTCAATGTCCCTTTGGTCCCTGCTGTGGACACTTCTGCCAGTGTTTCGTCCTTTCCTCGTAATCCGCGTCGCCCCATACTGGAGGCTTTCCATACTGCCCAACTGGTGGATGTGTGGCGGTTGCAACACAGTGGGGAACGGAATTACACCTTTTTCTCCTCCCCGCATAAATTATACTCCCACATTGATTTCTTTTTGATCCCGCATGGTCAGCTTCACGCGGTCACTAACACTGCCATTGGATCGATTACTTTCTCCGATCACGCAATGATCACATTATCGTACCGACTAACAGAGGGGGCTGGGGACAGTTTAATGCTTGGCGCCTGAGTGATTCCCTCCTCCAACACCCGGAAGTGCAATCGGAGATTTTGAAGGAGCATGAGGAATACTTTCGAGTGAACACTACAAAGGACTGTGACCCGGGGGTGGTGTGGGAGGCACACAAGACGGTCATCCGTGGCATTTTCATTAAACATGGTGCGCGTCTAAAGAGAGCGTGGGCCCAGCTGTTGGAAAAGTTGCTAGGAGATGTCCACCACTTGGAGCTTCAACACAAACGCTCCTTAGACCACGCTGTGGCGACGGAGCTTCTCTCTCTCCGCAAGCAAGTGCAGGACCTGCTATTCACCAAAGCGAAGGCAGATCTGCAAAGCTCCCATCACTCCTTTTATGTGTCAGGGAACAAGTGTGGGAAGCTGCTGGCGGCTTCGGTGCGCGCTCAATGATTGGCCAACTATGTCCCGCACTTACTTTCACCCTCGGGTCAAAGGGTCTCCCTGCCCAAAAAAGATTGCGAGTACGTTCAGGGACTTCTACTCCCCCCTCTACAATTTGCCACCTCAGGGGGTGTCGAGCTCTCAAATCGATGACTATCTCAGATCCGCGAATTTGCCCTCCCTGGCGCCGGAAGATCAGGAACTGATGGAAGCCCCGATTATGTTATCGGAACTTCAGGGGGCAATGGGGTCTTTTAAACCGGGCAAGGCACCTGGACCGGATGGCTTCACATTGCCCTATTACACCACCTTTCTCCATTTACTGGGCCCGCATTTGGTGGCCTGGTTTAACCACTTGGGCGAGGGGGGATACAGGTTCCCGATAGACTTTTTACGGGCTCATGTTTCTCTTATCCCCAAGGAGGGGAAGGAACTAAAATTAGATCTAAAATTATTTGCTAAAATTATCACCAACAGGATGGCCCCTCACATGCAGTCCTTGGTTCACCTGGATCAGGTCGGGTTCATTCCGACGCGGGAGGCGAGGGATAATACCTCCTAAGGTTTTGAACTTGATCCACCAAACGCAGGTGTCCCGGACGCCGTGCCTTCTCCTTAACACAGATGCGGAGAAGGCCTTTGACCGTGTTCATTGGCCATTCATGATGTCCACACTCCGGTCTATTGGCTTAGGGGAGACCATGCGGACCTGGATATCTCAAATTTATTCGCACCCTACGGCCCAGGTGAAATGTAATGGGGTACTGTCGGACTTCTTCCCGATTCTCAGCGGCACCCGTCAGGGATGCCCACTATCACCCCTGCTCTTTGCGCTCTCACTGGAGCCCTTTCTATGTAGGGTGCGCAACAGCCCTGACATATCGGGGCTTTCCGTAAGGGACTACGAATGTAAGGTGTCCGCCTACGCGGATGACATGTTATTCTCCCTTACCAATCCGGTGATCTCATCCCCTAACTTGCTGAAGGAACTGGAGGCTTTTAGTCGTTGCTCCAATCTGAAAGTTAACCTGAGCAAGTCGGAGGCCATGGGAGTGGCGATGCCGGCGGGCCTGCTGTCGCAACTGTCGGCATCTCTACCTGGACGAAATCAGCTTTTTCCTATCTTGGCACTAAAATCACCCCAGACCTTACTAAGCTCTACGAACTGAACTTTGCTCCACTATTGACGACCATTCATGGGCTGTTGGACAGTTGGGATGTGGGCCTACACTCCTGGTTCGGGAGATGTAACCTCATTACAATGACGATATTGCCTAAGATTTTATATCTCCTACAGGCGCTTCCCATCCAGATTCCTGCGGGTTTCTTTCACCGAATCCACCCCCTGTTCATCCGTTTTATTTGGACTGGGGGGTGGCCGCGATTGGCACGATCACTCTTGACCCTTCCTAAGCAACATGGGGGTCTAGCACTCCCTGACGTGGCCAAATATTGTCAGGCGGTGCACCTTACTAGATTGCTGGATTGGTGTAGGCACGGCCCTGGGAAGCTCTGGGTACAACTAGAACAGGCCCAGTCAGATTTCCCTCTGGGTGGTGCACCGTGGTGTAAACTGAAGGCTCGTAGTCCTCTCGGATCCCACCCACTGATAGGTGTGACGCTGGCAGTGGTGTCTTCTCTTTTCTCTCATCCAGCTATATCTACGCAGACGTCCCCGCTGTATCCCATGCTGGGGAACCCGGCCTTTGAGTCGGGGATCTCTGACGTGACCCTTAAAGGGGCTACGGACTGAGGGCCTTTATTTAGCCTCCCACTTTGTAGTAGGGAGTCGCTTGCCCTTCATGGGGGACCTGATGGACTCCGCAGGTCGCTTTCGACTCCCATTTTGGACGGCGACACGGTTACATCACTTTCTGCACTCCCTTTCGCCTCCCGAGCTCTATGCCCGGGATCGAACGCTGTTTGAGGATTATTGCATGGAGGAGGGGACGCTGCCGAGTCCTCTTTCCAAAACATATGGCCTCCTAATTGCCCCTGCGGAAGGCTTTGTCCCATCATATTTTGCGAAATGGGAGCGCGATTTAGGGTGTACTTTTACACCTGCCCAATGCCTGAATATCTGTACATTGGCTCTTAAGACCCCGACATGTACGAATCTGCAGGAAACCAATTATAAGGTATTAACCAGATGGTACCGTGTCCCCTCGCTCTTGCATAGATTCTATCCGGAAGTTACAGAGAGGTGCTGGGAAGTCCACGTGAGCCCCTACCTACGATCGGCGATTGTGTGCAGAAATTGAAGGAAATCAATAAGTTTGAGGATCTGACCCTCTCTGTACAGCATCGGCGGGAGAAATACAGGAAGATTTTGGGATTTTGGAACATGTTCCTCCTCTCTGACCGGGGTAAAGCCCTGATGTTCTCACAGCATTCAGACGGCGCGCCGAAAGCGGCATACATGATAATTCACTTTTCGGGCACAGACTGAGAGGGTCTATTCCCCCCCCCCCCCTATTTCCCACCCATCCCTCCCAGTGTACCTCCTTGTCTTCTCTTTTTTCTCTTCTCCCTTTCGTGTCTGTTTTTCTCTCTTTTCCTCCCCTTTTAGTTGTACCCCTTTTGGGGGTTTTAACAACATACAAAAAAAACAGGGAATCGGAAACGAATGGGGGGTGTTTCTTTGATAGCCTTGTCCCACTGAAGTGGGGTACCATGGTGCTACGAAATACCTGGGTTGCTGACAGGGTATATTTAGGCACTTTTGAGCCTGTCTAGGCTGTTTGCATTACCTACTACTACATGTTGGCCATTCTACAAAGATGAGGTATTTTGTGATATTTTGCTCTGTATGACTGGTTGTATACCCACTTTCTGTGTAATATTGTCTGCAATTTCTGTTGATGTTCTTCCATTGTTTCTGATTTTCTATTTATAAATAAACATATTTGAAAAAAAAAATCAAGTCTAAAGGGATGCAGACCCTGTCACTTTCCTCATTAGAACCCTGCAAGTGCAGCAGCAAATTGATGATTATAAAATCACTCCCATTAGAATTAGATTCACGTCACACATGGACACAGACAGACAAACAAACAGCGACTTCTTCAGAATAACAAAAGGTAGGAATCTGCAGAAAGGTTTGTTAAAATCCCTGCAATGTACAGAGATAACCCAGACAGGAATGTTTTTTTTTCTTAACAAAAGTGGCGTTACTCTTTAAAGTTGAAGACACCGCTAGATGCTCAGTGTTGGATTAAGAACCCAAAGAAGCCCCTTTCTGTGGACCTCTCTGATTTAGGTTTGCTTTGCTACTGTGGCCTGATTTCATGTGAACCCTTTTACCTGCCCTTGCACTATCCAGTAAGACTTAAGCTAGGTTCACACCAGTACGGTGAGACCTAGCGCGGCATGAAATTTTGTGATCTCATGTGACGCGTGTAGGGCAGCCGGTTCATTTCAATAAACTGCCCTACCTGCGATAAACGTGGAGAAAGAAGTTCCTGACCCTTTTGTAAAACTACACTGCACAGGGCTGCATCATCTTGCTGTTTGGCATGTGCTTTTGTGCCCAATGTTTTGGTGTGCAATTAAGCCCTTAAAAATTTCTGGGCTGAAAGTTGGTAGTTGCTCTGGGCCATACACATCTCTCCTATTCCCCCAGCTATGTGACAGCTCTTGAAAATGGCGATTGGCCAGTCAGAAGACACAGAGAACCGCACTATGGGAAATGAGGGAGTGCCAAATGGTCCCCTACCCTCGCAAGTACCAGGTTTTTGTTGAGCAGAGATACACTATATTACCAAAAGTATTGGGACACCTGCCTTTACACACACATGAACTTTAATGGCATCCCAGTCTTAGTCCGTAGGGTTCAATATTGAGTTGGCTCACCCTTTGCAGCTATAACAGCTTCAACTCTTCTGGTAAGACTGTCCACAAGGTTTAGGAGTGTGTCTATGGGAATGTTTGACCATTCTTCCATAAGCGCATTTGTGAGGTCAGGCACCAATGTTGGAGAGAAGGCCTAGCTCACAGTCCCTGTTCTAATTCATCCCAAAGGTGTTCTTTCGGGTTGAGGTCAGGACAGTCAAGTTCCTCCACCCCAAACTCGCTCATCCATGTCTGTATGGACCTTGCTTTGTACACTGGTGCGCAGTCATATTGGAAAAGGAAGGGGCCATCCCCAAACTGTTCTCACAAAGTTGGGAGCATGAAATGGTCCAAAATGTCTTGGTATGCTAACACCTTAAGAGTTCCCTTCACTGGAACTAAGGGGCCAAACCCAACCCCTGAAAAACAAACCCACACCATAATACCCCCTCCATAAAATGATTTGGACAAGTGCACAAAGAAAGGTTCATAAAGACAAGGATGAGTGAGTTTGGGGCTGATGAACTTGACTGGTCTGCACAGAGTCTTGACCTCAACCCGATAGAACACCTTTGGGATGAACTAGAGCGGAGACTGTGAGCCAGGCCTTCTCGTCCACACCTGACCTCACAAATGCGCTTCTGGAAGAATGGTCAGACATTCCTATAGACACACTCCTAAAACTTGTGGACACCCTTCCCAGAAGAGTTGAAGCTGGTAAAGCTGCAAAGGGTGGGCCAACTCAATATTGAACCCTACAGACTAAGACTAGGATGACATTAAAGTGTCCCAATACTTTTGGTAATATAGTGTAGTAGGATATGAAGAAGCTTAGTATTATCCCCTATCAATGGGTGTGAGAAAAGTGCCAAAAGCAGATTTAATTTTAATTAGACTTGAATCCTATAAAGACAATTCTCCTCAAGGGTTCAGAGGGTCTTCTTCATTAGGGTTTGGTATTGTTGAAGGAAGCATGAAAGATTTGTTGAAATTCTAACAGGTCGTTGGTATCATCGCTCCAGGAGTTTGATTTGTTTGAGCCGGCTGCTTACACCTCAGGATACCTCCAGTTTCATCATTTCAGAACACAATTTGTTTAGTGGTACCAAGCCCTGATGAAGGAGGAGCCTTTGAATCCCAAAACAGATATCCTTTTTATGATAAAAGTCTGAATGAAACTTAATGTGGACTTTATACATTCTGCTTTTGTCACTTTCCTCCTCTCACACCCAGTCCCTAATTAGATTCCAGCAATCACATTATTATGCCATTGTATAACTTGTTTTACTTGTTTCCTTTCAGCTTCTCCATTGTCCCAGGGTCCTATCGCTCATTTGCTTCTCCTGATGCGGCAAATTACCACCAACATCTTTAAGAATTCATCGCCAAGTCAGCCGTGAACAGCTGTAAAAGAATTTCTGCAAAATAATTTTCTGCAAAAGTGGTATTTCATTTGTACATGGAATATTGTGGATTGAGTCACAGCATTCTTATATCTTCTGAGGACTGCAGAAGTGAGACCTCCATTCCATAATTCTTAGCTCTGATCCTACCCACCTGGGAGGTTTGAGTATTCCTGCCCACCTTTGTGCATCCCTCCTCTGACATTCTCCATAATGTAAAATAAATGATACTACCAGCAGGCATTGTGTGATACAGAAATGTGAGTTTAGGGTGGACTGACCCTTGGAAATGTTTGTCAAAGACATCCCCAGATGCCATTGAAACACGAAGGGCTTTGTGTATAAAATGTGTCCCTAGCAACCCGATTTCCCTGTGCCATTTTGGTTGCTATGGCCAGCCCCCTTTGCTTTCTGATGTGGCCAACCAAATATCATTTTCAGACCCACTACAGCTACGGACTGTGATATGAAGATAATTCCTGCAATACTTGATCAAATCAATGTAACTAAGTTCTAAAAATATATGTGATTCTGTCCATGGATGTCCTTTTGTTGTTTACGTGTCAATAAAGTATTTTTGAATGAGAAGGGCATTCTAATTCTGTAAGTCTGCTGGGACCTGAATGCAACCCTGGCAAGGTCAAGCCATTTTTATTCTGGATCTGGAGATGTTGTTGATAGAAACCCATAGGATTCCAGCTGGTTTATTTATTTTTTAACTACAAGAAATGGTACCCTGGTGCAGTCACTGTAGGAAACAACAGAATGTTCAATCTGCTGCAACAGCGCTTTCTACCAGCAATATGACCCTGTCTGAGGACTAGGCAATGACCATCATTATTGTCCCTTCCAGAGTGCCAGTAGAACCACCATCCTTTCCCCATCCTTTCCCCACCCCTTTCTATAGCAAATGTAATGCCCAGCTAAGCCAGGCTGACATATTTTGGGTCCTGAGACATTGCTTGAGACTTTTGCATTCTACAAGAGGTTCACTTTTTACCAGCAGCATAAATGTTTTAGCTCAGAAGACTCCAAAGGGTTAACCTGTGCCTCTCTGCTCCATCTGCCAGTTGTGCTCTAGAAATAGCAGCTTATTACAGCCTGTCATATGTTCTCTTAGCTCCAGACCCCCCCCCCCCCTTCCTGTATTCCCACTGTGCGCACTGTGTAATTATCCAGTTTAAAACCAAAATACACTCATCAACAAGAGCCAATGTACCATTTTCGCCTGCAGGGATATCCCAATCACAGACCTCCAGGTACTACAAGCCCCAGCGTGCCCTAACAACAATCAGGGAAAGAGGAATGTTTGGGTTTAGTGACAGACCTGTGTGATGTCTCTGATGAGAGCGCAACAAATGCCCCCACATTAATACAAAATGAAGATAAGATCAACTGAACTGTTAAGAGGCAATTAAAGTAGATGTAAAGCCAATCACTAAAATCTTAATGTTTCAAAAGTCAGTTTTTCTTTTTAAATCTGCATCTTTTTTTTTTTTTTTTTTTTAGAATGATCCTTGGTGGTCCTGCCACAAGGGGTCTTTGCTCAGGTACTTCTTGTATAGGGTGACAAAACTCTGTCCTTGTCTTCCAATTGTGCTTCTGCGTTGTCATCCTCTCACACAGGATTCTAATAATGGGTGTTTTAACACATTACACAGGCATGGTCTGCTGTTGTCATTATCAGGAAAACCCACTCTGGGAAATGCAACCATTACTGCAGTGCAATGATGTGCAGCCAAAGCTGGAGAGAGTGCATATAGACCAAAACTGGTTAAAAGGGGCTGCAGGAGATCTGCAGCACTAAGATGAGAAAAGGTTAAAAAAAGAAAAAAAAAAACAACCCTTCCTGCCCCAACCCCAGCATTCCTTTAAGTGGGTCATACACCTCGTACACAAGGGCCGAATGTCGGCCAGTTCCTGCCCTAGCCTCAGCCCCAGCATTCCTTTAAAGCGGAGTTATACCCCCCTAATCCTAAGCTACCCCCAATTACCCTAACACTAACCCCACATTACAGTACATTACATTTACTGAATAAAGACTAATACTTACCTTTAAAATTGATTGAAGAGCGCGGCCATCTCCGGTGTGGGCATCTGAAGCTGTGGTGTCCCCCCGCTGTGTTCCTCTTCCTGGTTCTGGGCTAACCAGTAGTAGAATAGCGGCCGGCTGTTCCCATTGCATCCTGGGATTGATGACGCTCATCTCCCAGGAGGCAATGCAAAGGAGGAAGTGACGTCGGGGGCCGCGGCCGCACAAGGAGGAAGAGAAATGAAGGTAAGTTTATTTTCATAAAAAACAAGGTAAGTGAAACAAAAAAAAATAATAATTATCCAATTATTTTTCAGGTTTTTGTACTCTGATGCTGCAAAGTTTATTTTTAGGCTGGAACTCCGCTTTAAGTGGGTCATATGCCTAGTACACAAGGGCCGAATGTTGGTCAGTTCCTGCCCCAGCCTTCCTTTAAGTGGGTCATACGCCTAGTACACAAGGGCCGAATGTCAGCCACTTCCTGCCTCAGCCCCAACCTTCCTTTAAGTGGGTCATACACCTAGTACACAACAGGCGAATGTCAGCCAGTTCCTGCCCCAGCCTTCCTTTAAGTGTGTCATATGCCTAGTACACAAAGGCCAAATATCAGCCAGTTCAATAGAAAGTGTCCGACATTCGGTCCATGTGTATGGCAGCCAGTCTGATGTTGAAGGCTCAGGACCAAAAAATGTCTGCCAATCGGCTCCCTATCAGTGCTCTCAGCCAGTGGCTGACAGTGCTGACCAAAGTGTTCTGGCGCAGCCATCCCCGTGTCAGAACACAATAGAACAGCAGGGAAGATTGCTGTACTAACATCAGATTGTTAGTACAGCGGCTCCAACCTGAGCTGTCAATTTTTTTTTTCACACTAGAGGTGTGTACTAGGCTTTAGGCTGGGGGGGGGGGGGGCAGGGTGGAATAGTTACCCAGTTAGGGTTAACATCTTCTTGAATTGGGAAGTAAAATCACAAGGTACAAGTGCATAAATAGTCCATATAGCAAACTTGATGGAAAATTACACCCCACAAAAGACAAGGAGGCACAGCCACATTTACACCTGTAGAAAAAAGGGTTAAAGTGTTATCAAACCCACAACAGTAAAATCAGTGAGTATATGCAGTAAAGCATGCTTGTTATACTTACTGTGGAACCAAAAAAGTTAATCCTACACATTGTGAAAAAAGGCTGTTTGATCCTGTCTTCTTTGATCCTCCCATTCTTCCACAATCCCCAATCCATCTCCTGACAGTACAGAGCCTTGGGGGCACTCTGCACATGCTCAGATTGGTGTGTATTGCTAGAGAGTTATATTTCTTGGGAAAGTGCATGTGATCAGCACAGGGCCAATCAGCACTGTCCAGACAGAGGGTCAAGGGTCCTGCAGCCTTATAGGACAGTCAGAGTACAATGAAAACTCCTCCTACAAGCTTTAACCAGGCATTGGTAGAAGTTACAAGACTGTTATATACTGCTGATGAGAAAAGGTATTAGCAGTTTATATTTGCTAAAATAATTGCATTTCCATGTTGTGTGTACTGTGGGAGACCAGATATAATAAGTACAGGCTCCTGAGTTTAGGAACACTTTAACCTCCACACATGGAAAGGCTTATTTACATTAAAAACTGTGGGCAGCTATGGTGGGACAATAAAGTGTAGGTTCTTCTGGTGCAGAGGCTGACTGGCACAATGTTCTCTGTATTGCACTATGGAATATGTTAGAGCTATATAAATGTACACTACTAGTGTGTAACTGTGGTGGAACATTAAAGTGTAAGCTCCTTTGGTGTGAATAACAGTGTTCACTATACAGCACTGTAATATATGTCAGAGCCATATACAGTGGGTACGGAAAGTATTCAGACCCCCTTAAATTTTTCACTCTTTGTTATATTGCAGCCATTTGCTAAAATCATTTAGGTTCATTCTTCTTCCTCATGAATGTACACATAGCACCCCATACTGACAGAAAAACACAGAATTGTTGACATTGTTGCAGATTTATTAAAAAAGAAAAACTGAAATATCACATGGTCCTAAGTATTCAGACCCTTTGCTCAGTATTTAGTAGAAGCCCCCTTTTGATCTAATACAGCCAGGAGTCTTTTTGGGAAAGATGCAACAAGTCTTTCACACCTGGATTTGGGGGATCCTCTGCCATTCCTCCTTGCAGATCCTCTCCAGTTCTGTCAGGTTGGATGGTAAACGTTGGTGGACAGCCATTTTTAGGTCTCTCCAGAGATGCTCAATTGGATTTAAGTCAGGGCTCTGGCTGGGCCATTCAAGAACAGTCATGGAGTTGTTGTGAAGCCACTCCTTCGTTATTTTAGCTGTGTGCTTAGGGTCATTGTCTTGTTAGAAGGTAAACCTTCGGCCCAGTCTGAGGTCCAGAGCACTCTGGAGAAGGTTTTTGTCCAGGATATCCCTGTACTTGGCCGCATTCATCTTTCCCTCGATTGCAACCAGTCGTCCTGTCCCTGCAGCTGAAAAACACCCCCACAGCATGATGCTGCCACCACCATGCTTCACTGTTGAGACTGTATTGGACAGGTGATGAGCAGTGCCTGGTTTTCTCCACACATACCGCTTAGAATTAAGGCCAAAAAGTTCTATTTTGGTCTCATCAGACCAGAGAATCTTATTTCTCACCATCTTGGAGTCCTTCAGGTGTTTTTTAGCAAACTCCATGCGGGCTTTCATGTGTCTTACACTGAGAAGAGGCTTCCGTCGGGCCACTCTGCCATAAAGCCCAGACTGGTGGAGGGCTGCAGTGATGGTTGACTTTCTACAACTTTCTCCCATCTCCTGACTGCATCTCTGGAGCTCAGCCACAGTGATCGTTGGGTTCCTTTTTACCTCTCTCACCAAGGCTCTTCTCCCCCGATAGCTCAGTTTGGCCGGACGGCCAGCTCTAGGAAGAGTTCTGGTCGTCCCAAACGTCTTCCATTTGAGGATTATGGAGGCCACTGTGCTCTTATGAACCTTAAGTGCAGCAGAAATCTTTTTGTAACCTTGGCCAGATCTGTGCCTTGCCACAATTCTGTCTCTGAGCTCTTCAGGCAGTTACTTTGACCTCATGATTCTCATTTGCTCTGACATGCATTGTGATCTGGAAGGTCTTATATAGACAGGTGTGTGGCTTTCCTAATCAAGTCCAATCAGTATAATCAAACACAGCTGGACTCAAATGAAGGTGTAGAACCATCTCAAGGATGATCAGAAGAAATGGAAAGCACCTGAGTTAAATATATGAGTGTCACAGCAAAGGGTCTGAATACTTAGGACCATGTGATATTTTAGTTTTTCTTTTTTAATAAATCTGCAACAATGTCAACAATTCTGTGTTTTTCCGACCATATGGGGTACTATGTGTACATTCATGAGGAAGAAGAATGAACTTAAATGATTTTAGCAAATGGCTGCAATATAACAAAGAGTGAAAAATTTAAGGGGGTCTGAATACTTTCCGTACCCACTGTAAATGTCTAATTATTATTATACAGGATTTATATAGCGCAAACAGTTTGCGCAGCGCTTTACAATGTGAGGGAAGACAATACAGTTACAGTACAATTCAATACAGGAGGAATTAGAGGGTCCTGCTTGTTAGAGCTTACAATCTAGAAGGGATAGGTGACTGTGGTGAGACAATAGAGTGTAAGTTCCTCTGGTGCAGAGACTGAGGCACATGGTTTGGTGCTCTCTGTATAGTGCTGTGGAATATGTTGCATAAATACAGAAAATAAGTAAAATATATACTTGGGGATAGAACTGTGTACTAGTTTGTATGTCACCTTATCCCTTTCCTGTTATTGGTGGCTGTTTATAGACCTGAAATTAGACCCCCGTCTACCCCCTCGTGGTGTCTGTGCAGCAGCCGGCTACCACTGCCCGGAGAAGAGACCCTTCCAGACCCATCATGTGGGGGATAAGAACAAAATCTGTACGTCATGTCTGGGTTGGAGGTAACGGGGAGAATAGTTGGGGGGAAGAATAGTTGGGGGGGGGGGGGGTGTCAAGCCTTGGATAATGGGGAAAAGACTTTTCTGTGTGCATTTTAGTATTTATTACTGTTAGGCCCTGCTAAAAGAAAAACCACGTCATTTTATTTTGGTCCTGTATTTTTTTTTTTTTTTTTTTTACTAGCCTAGGACCTGATGAGCGAATCCACAAAAAAACAGTCATTTTATTTTGGTCCTGTATTTTTTTTTCTTTTACTAGCCTAGGACCTGATGAGCGAATCCACAAAAAAACTGTCATTTTATTTTGGTCCTGTATTTTTTTTTTTTTTTACTAGCCTAGGACCTGATGAGTGAATCCACAAAAAACAGTCATTTTATTTAGGTCCTGTATTTTTTTTTTCTTTTACTAGCCTAGGACCTGATGAGCGAATCCACAAAAAAAACTTCATTTTATTTTGGTCCTGTATTTTTTTTTACTAGCTTAGGACCCGATGAGTGAATCCACAAAAAAAAATCATTTTATTTAGGTCCTGTATTTTTTTTTTCTTTTACTAGCCTAGGACCTGATGAGTGAATCCACAAAAAACAGTCATTTTATTTAGGTCCTGTATTTTTATTTTTTTTTACTAGCCTAGGACCTGATGAGTGAATCCACCAAAAACAGTCATTTTATTTAGGTCCTGTATTTTTTTTTTCTTTTACTAGCCTAGGACCTGATGAGCGAATCCACAAAAAAACTTCATTTTATTTAGGTCCTGTATTTTTTTTTACTAGCCTAGGACCTGATGAGTGAATCCACAAAAAACAGTCATTTTATTTTGGTCCTGTATTTTTTTTTTTTTTACTAGCCTAGGACCTGATGAGCGAATCCACAAAAAACAGTGGAAATCAGAATAGTTTTTTTATATTTTTATTGCAGGTTAGAAAATGAAAGGTCGATCTGATTGGTTGTTGCTGGCATTATAAACAGTAATGGTGTAAGAATTATGGTGTACTAGCTAGTTCAGTTTCACTGTCCTGGAAGAATAGAAGCTTTCATTTGAGGACAGAGAGGCTGAACTTTCAATTCCATTTTTTGGTAAAATCACAAGCCATAAAATATTGGTTTCCATCTAACGCTAGGAGATGGGTTCAAAATTTCCTGATTAAACTTGAATTATAATTCTGATCATAGTTGATGTACAGTAATTGCTGTAATTTTCCTGTGTTTTCAGTGCAATCTTTTAATACAGTAAATAGTAGAAGCTTTCTTTTTTTTTTAAATAATTTAAGTTAATATTAGAAGCTTTCAATGCAGTTTTGACTACATTCTAATTTGTGGTCGGTAGATTGCTTTGTTTCTGGCAATCACATGCAATTGTATGTGCAATTTCTGGTGGATGAAAGATGGTTGTATGGCCAACCTAATCCTGGCTCTAAAAACAGGTAATCATCTGTTGACTGCATATACTTTACCGCGATTTTACCGCGATTTACAGGTGTTTTTACAGGCATTTTTAAATTGAAATAGAGACCAATGGAAAACGCCTGTAATCTGCCCAAAAAGAAGCTCATGTACTTTTTTGAGCGTTGGGCGTTTTGCTCACAGCGTCAAAACGCTCAGATGTGAACAGGGGCCATTGAAATGAATAGGATTTGTCTTGTTGGGCGTTTTGAGAGCTGATCCTAGAGCAGAAAAACTCCCCAAAAACGCCCCAAAACGCCTACATGTGAACGGAGCCTTAAAGTTACAAAAGCAAACAAAAATATTAAGGCCATCCATGCAAAAATGTGGCGTTGCGCTATTGCCAGTAGCAGCAAATGAAGCATTTCTATTCTAACTCTCTACAGAAAATTCCTCCTATGACATCACAATTGCTATAAGTGCCCCCTATATGAGAACCAATGAAAACAGACCCCGTTCTGCCATTTCTTTAATCACATGTCGTCTCTTGTCCATAGAGGGAATGCATCTCGGTGCATGTAGGCCAGGCTGGCGTACAGATTGGCAATGCATGCTGGGAACTCTTCTGCTTAGAGCATGGCATCGAACCTGATGGTACCTTGCGGGACAAAGCAAACCCATCAAGCCAGGACGACTCCTTCACCACCTTCTTCAGCGAGACTGGCAACGGGAAACATGTGCCACGGGCTGTCATGGTCGACCTGGAGCCCTCTGTCGTGGGTAAGTGGCCATGGACTAACTACTGCACCTCATTGATCGGAAACTGACAGTTCTTTTATCAGAATATGTTTAAGTGGACCTGTCATCAGATATTGTTTTATTATTGAGAGCAAACAAAATGTTAAAGCGGAGTTCCGGCCTTAAAATCGACACAATCGATTTTGGGCCATCCGCTTGCTGAGTGTCACCTGAACAACAAATGGATAGTCACGATTTTTTTTTTTTTTCACTTACCTTGTTTCAGAAGAAAATATACTTACCTTCCTTCCACTTCCTCCCTCTGCGGCCGGGGCCCGCGCCGTCACTTCCTGTCCTGCAATGCGTCCTGGGAGCTCTGACTCATCACTCCCAGGAGGCAATGGGCAGTGACGTAGGCGGCCGGCCGCTCCTCTCACAGCTTGCACAATGAGCTAGAACCAGGAAGAAGGGAATACATTTACATACTGCGACTTCGGATAACCACAACAAAGATGGCCGCGCTCAGCAAACGATTTTAAAAGTAAGAATTTACGATTTACACTAACTTATAAAACTATGTAATACAGGATTAGCGGATGTATTAGGGGCGATGGATCACTATTTGGGCAGTATTTTTATCAAAAAAATGATTCTGAGGCCGGAACTTTGCTTTAAGTACTTTGTCGGTGTAACACTTTCAGGTATTTATTACCTCTCACTAAGATCATAGTACTGCCTTCATCTGTTTCTTTCTCCAGATAGATGGAGCCATCTTTGTTCAGGCATCATTCAGGGTCACAGAATACTTCTTGGACTGAGATGACACAATCTTGTAAATCCTGTTTCCTGTGACGTTCTTAGCTGTGTTCACAAATGTCTAGCACAGATCAGCCCCTGCTGCAGCCTCTCAGCTTGTGACTTGCTAAAAAGTTTCAATGTTGCAGTGTGATCAGTGGGGGAAAGGAGAGGAAATGCTGCCACCTGCCTGCAGCAGACTGATAACATCACCTTGGCCCAGGCAAAGTCATTGGCTTTGGGCGTTTCTTTTTCTAAAACAAGGTGTAAAATGTTACTGCTGCTGTATATTGTGTGACATGACGGGAATGTATTCATGCCAGTCTATAAAGGGAGTGCCAGGTCTAATTTAAAGCTGTACTTCATCCTTCCCTTCTGTCTTGCACAGTTGTACAGACTTCTCTCCTTTAATGAAAATGATTACTGTGATTTCACTGCACACTGTGAGCTACACAAAATAGAAGCTGCAGCACTGTCTGAACCACAGCATATGATGCCCTTCTGTTGGTGGATTTAAATCGTCTGAGTACAATATGCACTATATAGGAATCCTGCATATATTGTGGAATCATTTTTGGATTAAAGTCATACTCATTGAGACCATAGGCAGGGGTCTCCAAACTACGGCCCTCCAGCTGTTGCGGAACTACACGTCCCATGAGGCATTGTAAATCTCTGACATTCACAGACATGACTAGGCATGATGGGAATTGTAGTTCCTGAACAGCTGGAGGGCCATAGTTTGAAGACCCCTGCGTGTATTATGTTTTATAGGGCTTGTGTACACTTGCTTCAAAATGTGGCTTCAAACACTTTTAAAGCGCTCTGATTGCCAATCAAAGCCTCTGTCACTAAATAAAAAGGCTAGCTGACAGTCCTGTTTACACGTTGCTTTTGCCTTGCTTTGTTTCACTTCAAAAATGATACCCCATGTCACTTTAGCTTCAAAGCGTCTCCGAAGCCTCCATAGAGGTCTATGACAAAGCTCACTTGAAGCACCTGCAATTTTTGAGATTCTTTTATTCAGCTTTAGCTTTGCTTTGTTTTGGAGGTATTGCAGGTATGAGATATCCCAGGAAGCACTGGGAATCCAAAAAGCAAACCTTTCCATCGAGATTTAAAGCTTATAGATCCACTGATGGAATTTTCATTTCAAAATATGTGTACTACTGAGAAAAATAATGTTTAAAACAAGTGCAATATTTATATACAGGTGCATCTCAAAAAATTAGAATATCATCAAAAAGTTAATTTATTTCAGTAATTTATTTCAAAAAGTGAAACTCATATATTATATAGATTCATTACACACAGAGTGATATATTTCAAGCATTTCTTTCTTTTAATTTTGAGGATTATGCCTTACAGCCAGTGAAAACCCAGAATTCAGTATCTCAGAAAATTAGAATATTGTCAAAAAGTTCAATATTGTAGACTCATTATGTCACAATTCTAATCAGCAAAATAACTTAAAACACCTGTAAAGGTCTCTGAGCCTTTAACCACTTGCCTTCTGTGCACTTAAACCCCCTTCCCATCCAGACAAATTTTTATCTTTCAGTGCTCTCACACTTTGAATGACAATTGCTTGGTCATGCAACACTGAACCCATATGAATTTTTCGTCCTTTTTTTCCACACAAATAGAGCTTTCTTTTGGTGGTATGTAATCATCTCTGGGTTTTTTATTTTTTACAAAAAAAAGCAAAAAGACAGAAAATTTTGAAAAAAAAAAAAGTTTTCTTATTTTCTGCGAGTAAATTTTGAAAATAAATACATTTTTCTCCTTCACTGATGTGCGCTGATGAGGCGGCACTGATGGGCACTGATAGGCTGCACTGATGGGCACTGATGAGGTGGCACTTATGGGCACTGATGAGGTGGCACTAATATGCCGCACTGATAGGCGGCACTGATGAGCACTGATAGGCGGCACTGCTGGGCACTGAGAGGTGGCACTGCTTGGCACTGAGAGGTGGCACTACTGGGCACTGAGAGGCGGCACTGACGGGCGGCACTGATGGGCACTGATAGACGGCACTGATGGGCACTGGCGGGTGGCACTGATGGACACTGACAGGTGGCCCTGATGAGCAATGATGGGCGGCACTGATGAGCACTGATAGGTGGCACTACTGGGCACTGAGAGGTGGCACTGCTGGGCAATGAGAGGTGGCACTGCTGGGCACTGAGAGGCAGCACTGACGGGCGGCACTGATAGACGGCACTGATGGGCACTGGCTGGTGGCACTGATGAGCACTGATGGGCGGCACTGATGGGCAGCACCATCAGTGCCCACACTCAGTGCCCATAGTGTTGCCAGTCAGTGCTCATCAGTGCCTAGATGAGCAGGCACTGATGGGCACTGACTGGCAGCACTATGGGCACTGAGTGTGGGCACTGATGGGGGGCACTGATGGCGGGCACTGTGGGCACTGATAGTGGGCACTTAGTGTGTTTTATTTACCTTGTGTAATCAGGGCACTGGTGATCAGTGCCCTGATTACATTCCTCTGTGTCCCTGACGGCTGATCTGCTCTCTCCTTCCTCACACTGCAGTCTCTGTGTGAGGAAGGAGAGCTGGCGATGAAGGATGATCTCATATGTTTACATATGAGATCATCTCTCATTGCACGGGCCGATCACGTGGTAAATGGCCGCTGTGATTGGCCATTTACCACGATCTGTGATTGTTTGTGTCCAAGGGACACGGCCGACACAGATTTTCCTCGATGCGCGCTTGCGGGAGCGCGCGGGGAGCCTGTCTCTGGGAGGCCGTTTAAAGACGGCGTCCCGCAAATTCGAGTCCACGCTGTAGCCGTACTTCGGCTATAGCGCGGATGTGAAGAAGTTAAATGGTCTCTCAGTCTGGTTCAGTAGGTTACACAATCATGGGGAAGACACCTGACTTGACAGTTGTCCAAAAGATAGTCATCGACACCCTCAACAAGGAAGAAGCTGGCTGTTCACAGAGTGCTGTATCCAAGCATATTAATGGAAAGTTGAGTGGAAGAAAAAAGTGCGGTAGAAAAAGGTGCACAAGCAACAGGGATAACCGCAGCCTTGAGAAGATTGTGAAGCAAATGCCATTCAAGAATTTGGGGGGATTCACAAGGAGTGGACTACAGCAGGTTTCAGTGCTTCAACAGCCTCCATACACAGATATATCCAGGACATGGGCTACAACTGTCGCATCCCTTGTGTAAAAGCCACTCCTGAACCATGTCAGAAGCGTCTTACCTGAACTAAGGATAAAAAGGACTGCACTGTTGCTCAGCGGTCCAAATTCCTCTTTTTGGATGAAAGTAAATTTTGCATTTCATTTGGAAATCAAGGTCCCAGAGTCTAAGGGAAAAGGGGAGAGGCACAGAATCCAAGTTTCATGAGGTCCAGTGTGATGTTTCCACAGTCCGTGATAATTTGGGGAGCCATGTAATCTGCTAGTGTTGGTCCATTGTGTTTTATCAAGTCCAAAGTAAGCAAAGCCCTCTATCAGGAAATTCTAGAGCACTTCATGCTTCCCTCTGCTGACCAGCTTTATGGAGATGCTGATTTAAATTTCTAACAGGGCTTGGGGCACCTGCCCACACTGCCAAAAGTACCAATACCTGCTTTAATGATCATGGTATCACTGTGCTTGATTGGCCAGCAAACTGGCCTGACCTAAACCCCATAGAGAATCTGTGGGTTACTGTCAAGAGGAAGATGAGAGACACCAGACCCAACAATGTAGACCAGCCGAAGGCCGCTATCAAAGCAACCTGGGCTTCTATAACACCTCAGCAGTGCCACAGACTGATCGCCTCCATGCCACGCTGCATTAATTCATGCAAAAGGAGACCTGACCAAGTATTGAGTGCATACTATACTGTACATGGACATACTTTTCAGCAAGCCAACATTTCTGTTTTAAAAATCCTTTTTTTATTGGTCTTATATACTATTCAAATTTTCTGAGATACTAAATTTTGGGTTTTCACCAGCTGTAAGCCATAATTATCAAAGAAAGAAATGCTTGAAATTTAACACTCTGTCTGTAACACATATATATATATATATATATATATATATATATATATATATATATATATATATATATATATATATATATATATATATATATATATATATATATATATATATATATATATATATATATATATATAATATATTAGTCTCACTTTTAGAATTAGATTACTGAAATAAATTAACTTTTTGATGATATTCCTTTTTTTTGAGATGCACCTGCATGTTATATAAAAGGCTATTCTGTATGTGTATTCTGTCCCCCTTTTCACTGGATACCGAGTTATGCTTTTGCTTTCAGAAGCTCATTTTTAGCTGACACCTGACCATAATACCTATCCCCACCACCCGCTTTGAGGCTTTAACAGCTTCCATTCTTCTGGGAAGGCTTTCCATGAGACTTTACAGTGTTTCTGATATTGTATGACAACAGCTGGCTCTCAGAAAGATGTCATCAGCAGCCACATGCGGGTTATGTGTATATATTCTGAAAGTGTCTGGTGCAAACATCACATCTGGTGCGCAGCATATAACAGTGAGAAAGTGAGCATGGTCTGGACCAGAGCGGAGGAGATGGCACACATGGTGTGCAACATGGGAATGTTATAACAGAAGGTGAGCAGGGACCAGAGAGAGAGGACTGAGCCGCAGAGGATCAGCAAAGCTGGGGGACCGAGGCAGGAGAAACTAGAAATGTCACATGTACTATGCAGCGTGGGAGAAATATAGCAGGAGGTGACTGGAGACCAGAGAGAGAGGAGGAAATACAGACTAGAGGATCAGCAGAGCTGGGGATTACTACTGAGAAGGGATCAGCAGAGCTGGAGGTTACTACTAAACGTGGGATCAGAAGAGCTGGGGGTTACTACTGAGCACGGGATCAGAAGAGCTAGGGCTTACTACTGAGTGGGGCATCAGCAGAGCTGGGAGTACTACTGAGCAGGTGATCTGCTGAACAAGGGTACTATTAAGCTTGGGATCTGCTGAACATGGGTACCAATGAGCTGGGCATCTGCTGAACAGGGGTACAAATGAGCTGGGGATCTGCTGACTGGGGGTACTACTGATCTGGGGTTCTACTGGACCCCTTTTAAACAAATAGAAAATCAACGCACACACAGGGAAATTGCCAAGCTTCATTAACGCTTCAAAAAAAGCATCATTAAAGCATCATCGAGGCATCACCAGAGCATTTTTGAAGCATCACCAAAGTATTATCGAAGCATCCCAGAAGCATCAAAAACCCATCTAAAAAGCATGTTAAAATGGTAGATGCCTTAATGTGTGTTGAAGTCGAACCAAGTGTAAATGAGCCTTACATCTGCCCATAAGGTTACAATATACAGTATATACTGGTCTATTACTCCCTCTGTCACTATTGGAGCACACAGAGAAGATTTGTTTTTTGGGGCTTCACGTGGTTACCATGTGCCAAAATTGATTTGGATAAACCCCTGTTCACACCAGTGCGACTCCAGGTGTGACATATGTTTTACAAATCACACCTGAAGTCGCATCTAATGTCTTTCTATGGCACCGTTTCAATAGGTGCAATTCAAAGTAGCACAATTTAAAAAATAGTTCTTGCACTATATTTGCCAATTTCATGTGTGACTTCCATTGAAATCTGTGCTTGAAATTGCACAGATGTCGGCAAGCTGCGGATGAAATCGCACTGTTCTGCGGCTTTGAAGTCGCGCAGAAGTATTGCGATTTCAAAGCCCCATTCAGTGTGAACGTGGGCTAAAGCATTACAGTGAAATGCTTTGAACTAAGGAACCAGTCCACAGCGTATTTTTGTCATCTTTATGCCTTTGTACTGTAACTTTTGTTGATCCCCAAGGAGGTCCCTTGACATCTTTAGATGCTGAGAAAGAGGTTCCTAGGGGTATATTCAGTAGGATTAGACTAGGAGACTAAGATTTTGTAGATCTCTGTGCTGTGATTTTAACAATAATAAGCCTAAGGCCCCTTTCACACGGGCGATCCCATCCGATCCACCTGTCAGTTTTTCAGGCGGACCTGATCGGATGCTCCATGCATCCCTATGGGGCAGCAGATGTCAGCAGGGACATGTCTGCTGACACCCGCTGCTATCCGATTCCGATCCTGTCTGTGAAATCTGGATGGATGGAAACCCTATTTTCCTATCTGTCTGGAGGATCGGCTCGGATGGGACCGGATGAGAACGGACAGGCAGTCCATTCTCATCCGATCTCCCAGGACAGCGGGGATCTGACAGCTCCGTCTCTGCACACAGAGCGGAAACGGAACTGCCATCCGCCTGCTCAGGGGGGACCGCCGGATCGATCCCCCGCTGAGCAGAGAATGGACCTCGCTGGGTGGTGCGCTGTGTGAAAGGACCCTAACATTGCCCTTTTAGCTCTGGTTTACATTGATGCTACTTTGAAATCCTGATACTTCACTTTAACCACTTTAAGACTGGAAGGATTTGCCCCTTAATGACCAGGCCCTATTTTGCGATTCGGCACTGCGTTATTTAATGGACAATTGCGCGGTCGTGCAACCCTGTACCCAAACAAAATTTATGTTCTTTTTCCCCCACAAATAGAGCTTTCTTTTGGTGGTATTTGATCACCTGTGCGATTTTTATTTTTTGCGCTATAAACAAAAAAATTGTGACAATTTTGAAAAATAAAACAATATTTTTCACATTCTCCTATATGGCATTCTCAAAAAAAAAAAAATTAAAAAATCAAAATTTCTTTAACATTTCAGGCCAATTTGTTTTCTGCTACATATTTTTGGTAAAAAAAAATAAAATCTCAATAAGCGTATTTTGATTGGTTTGCGCAAAAGTTAACTATGGGAAAGATTTATGTCATTTTTATTTTTTTTACTAGTAATGGCGGCGATCCGCGATTTTTTGCGGGACTGCGACATTGCGGCGGACAGATCGGACCCCTAACTGACAATTTTGACACTTTTGGGGGTACCAGTGACATTACTACAGTAATCAGTGCTATAAATATGCACTGTTACTGTACTAATGACACTGGCAGGGAAGGGGTTAACCCTGTGGGTGATCAAGGGGTTAAATGTGAGCCTAGGGGAGTGATTCTAACTGGGGGGGGGGTGCGTGGTTTCTAAAATGACCATAGAAACATGTGATCCTATATAGCAGGATCACATGAGCTCTGTGCTCATCCCAGGGAGAAGGACGGTCAGCTGTGTTTACAACAGCTGACCGCGCTTCTCTCTCAGCGGGGAATGATCGCGGGTGTTGGGTGGCAATCGGAGCTGCCTGACACCCGCATCGGCTTCCCCGCTGTCGATCGGGGGCGGGAGAGCGCCCCCAAACTGCCCCCAGGCGAGCGACGTAGACCTACGTCATTTTGCCTGGACGAGTCAGCCTGCCGCAGTAAATATAACGTAAGCGGTCCAGAAGTGGTTAAATAGCATGATTTTAAAGTAGCACGCCAATGTGATTTCAGGTGCTACTTGAAAGACATCTGAGCAGCTTCATGCACAGATGTCTACTGAAATCGCATCCAAAATCAGCAAAAGTAGTGCAGGAACTACTTTTGCAAATCGGTGCGGTGCTGCAAAGTGGGCGTCAAATCCCATGACAAATCACTCCAATGTGAACGAAGGCTTAATGACAGCCATTGTTGAATATCTAAATTGAATAAAGGATTGGACTTGCTTTTAAACAACTTTATGTTATGACATTTCTTTGAGAGATCATCCACCTCAAAAGTCCCAACAACAGGCTTTACAGTCCTTGCTTTTGAGAATGTTTTGGCATTGTGTAAGTGATTTAGGGATGTGGTGGTAAAATTGTCATTGCACCCTTGGCATTACAATGTGTAGGACTGCATTCAGCAACATTTATCGCTTTCTTCCTCAGACTGACTGTCCTCGGCTGCCGCTTTCAGTCATTTGATTTCACTTCTTTCAATCACGGAAGCTGAGCATCACATGTGCATGCTACAAAGGTCATTCTGCATGCAAATACATAGAAAGCTGTTATTTAAACATTAGGAGAGGAAGGAACCAGGAAGAGCAAAAGCTATAACCAGATTCAACTTCAGCTTTAAATAACATGTGGCAAAAAAACCTTCATCTGGCAGGATATACCGGGACTTTTACCACCTCTACTCTAAAATATAAGACTCCTGGGGGACACATCCAAACTGTCCGTTGGAAAAATAGGGAATTTTAAGGCTCTGAAAAGACAATGCAACTTTGTTGGGGATAAGTTTTACATTTTGAAATAATAAAAAAATTGAATATTTGCAGCTAAGTGTTATAAATAATATACTCTTTGGAAAAGTGTAATCAGTTGTCGAACTAGGAGAGACTAATGCTGGCCAAACAGTAGCCGAAAAATTGTTCGAAATCGGTCATTCGTTTGTTTTTCGTCCAGTTAATGGGCACAAATAGAAAAACGGTTTTAACTTTTCAGAGCCGAAAAACAGTTTGGAAAATTCTGCCGAACGAACGATAAATTGAAAGGTTAATGTTTCTCGCCCAAACTGTTGTCACTAGGCATATGTGACAAACTGAACAAAAAACTGATTCATTTATGTCCATTGAACGATTTAATACAATACATGATTGCACAATAGTTTGCTCTCACGGCCAATTTTTCATTTTTCAAAAATGAGTTTGAACGATTTTTTGGCTACTGTATGGCCAGCATTAGGCTGGCCATAGACAGAGATCAAAAGTGTGACTATTCCTGTTTGACAGAAGTTAATTGTTTGATTGGCTTCTGTCAAACAAACAAGTTGGATAACTTTTGTTGATCAGCAGCTGCAGCCACTTATCAGTGTATTCTGACAGTGGCAGTTCCCGCTATCAGAATGTAATGTCCAGGAGAATCCTGGACAAACCCATGGCCAATTTTACAAATCGGGTGTGATCAAAACCATCAAGCATGCATTTGTAAATAACAAAAGATGAAAATTTCACCAGAAACTGGAGAACACATCTAGCTGATCCTCTAGGGCTCTTACACAAGAATGCCAAAAAATGGCAGGTTTTAGGCTAGCCATACATTATACAATTTTCCTTCCACGGGTCGAAGGGAAGAAATTTGCTTGATTCCTCATCAACACAGTCAGTGTTGATGAAGGAATCCCTCCCACTGCGCTATTGTATTCTGACAGCGGGAGGCTTCCCAGCCATCAGAATACAATGATCTTTGCTGCCTGCTATAGCCAGCGGCAGTGATTGTACGACTTCAGCACACCCAGCCTGCCTATAGATGGATTGAATTTCGGCCATTTCCTGAAAAACCGGCCACATTTCTATCCATCTATGACCGGCTTAAAGCATTCAGGTATTTTTTGTTATTTTTTTTACTGATCTAAATGCAGCCTATTCTTTTTTTTTTTGGGGCCTAGAAACACAAGCATATAAACTTAATCTGCAGATAGGTCAGTATAAAAATACAAAAATCTGCATTGCTGGACAGTATTTTATGCACCTACACGCAAAAATGCACAAATACGCACATTTACTATACAGCCCATCCATGCGTTTTCATGTAGAAATTTGATGCCAGGAATCTGATTTGACTTACTATGTGCAGGTATTAGTCCCGGTTCACACTTATGCGATGCGGGAACCCTGCGAATCTACTGCCGGTTTCCGCATCGCATTCCCAGCGCAGGCAGTTCACACTGCCATATGCGAATCGCTGTGGGTGTCAATTCAAAGTTAGCGACACCCCCAAATCAGTTTGCATATCGCAGTGTGAACTGACATTCGGACATGAATTGGATCGCATAAGTGTGAACCACCATGCGAATCAGTTCACATATCGCAGTGCGAACTGACATTCGGACATTAATTGGATCGCATAAGTGTGAACCACCATGCGATCCGATTCTGATGCTGACCCAAAAAAGGGTCCTCTGCGTGTTTGTGCCGAATCAGATGCGAATTCAGCCATACTATCTGTATGGCTGAATTTGCATCGCACAGACATCGCTTGTGATTTTCAGAGCAGTGCGCTCCGAATCACATGCGATGTCTGCCATCGCACACTAATGTGAACCAAGCCTAAATGAACACATTTTTTGTAAGGCAGTGGGGGAGATTTACTAAAACTGGTGCACACAGAATCTGGTGCAGCTGTGCATGGTAGCCAATCAGCTTCTAACTTCAGCTTGTTCAATTAAAGAGATTGTAAACCCTGGGGGGGGGGAGGGGGACTGTAAGACATAGGCATAATAAACTAGTATGCATCGCATACTAGCTCATTATGAAATACTTACCTTAGAACAAAGCTGACTCAGTGGTGCCTGCACACTGCTTAGATGGCTGACATCTTCCCCGGTGTTTCTTCTGGGTTCGCAGGCTCTGGCGCTGTGAGTGGCTGGAGCCCCGATGACGTCAATCCCATGCTCCTGTGCACAGGAGCCGCCTGTTTGCAGCACGGGCTCTGAAGTTTCGGCATGGTAAGCCGGACCTTCAAAGAGTATGGGCTGATGACGTCATCAGCTACATGTACTCTGAATATTTCCTAGCTCCTGAATATTTGTACTCTGAATATTTCCTGCAAGCTTAAAAGATATTCATAGGACCTACAGGTAAGCCTTATTGTAGGCTTACCTGTAGGTACAAGTAAAAAGACAGTTTACTATCTCTTTAAGCTTTGACAACAAAATTTCAACTTGTACTTTGTGTCTGCGTCCCCGAGCCTGCTGCTATGAAGATTGTGTTTCCAGGTTTGCTTCCTTCTCCAGTGACTCTGCCCACCCTTGCCTCCATCTAGTCTCCATTTATCATCATATCTCTCTCTGTACCTGAGTCAGTTATCTGCTTCTCTGTGCCAATGTGATGCCCTGAGTGTTCCAGCCAACTTCTCATTACCAGCACCCAGGGCCGCTGTTAGGAATCATGGGGCCCTATACAGTCCTCCTGACGGGGCCCCCCCAACTCTGCCAACACCCTACCTATCCCCCTGGGGGTGAAGTGGAAAAGCAGCATTGACTTTATCGGCCTTAACCCCAAAAATTGAAAAAAAGTCCCTCCTCTGCTCCCACCTCCTGATGGGGCCCAGGGAAATGTAACTTAAGCATTGGTAAGCATGTAGGAGTGAGGGTGTGGACTAGTAAAATCCATTTATTCATTTAGGCAGAAATGAACAATAAAGCTGCCCTGGGTGCCCCTGTTTAGATGATGGGGCCTGGGCCCATTACAAGAGGACTGGTTGTACTGTCTTATCAGCGGCCCTGCCAGCACCTGTGTACTGTACTCCTTGTCTGTTTTCCTCCTCTGTGCGGTTCCCATGTACTCCTATCAGTTAGAACTGTGTACCCTACAGGCTTTGGATACCAAGTAAATGATCTGCAACTCTATTCATTGCTCTTAAAAGCCCCCCATTTAGTAAAGTGATTGTAAAGGAAAAGTTTTATTGAAAAAAAAAAAATAACAAACGTCATATTTACATGCTCTGTGCAGTGGTTTTGCACAGAGCAGCCCCGATCCTCCTGCCCTGCCAATGCTCTGGGCCCCTCCTCCTTGCCGCTTGCTGTGGAGGCATTCATGCGTGCTCGCTCCTGAGCCCCACCCAATGACAGCAGTGGGAGCCAATAGCTCCTGCTGCTGCTTCTCAGCCAATCAAGAGGGACAGACCCGGGTGAGCCACAGGTCTCTTGCACATCGCTGGATCGAGATCGGGCTTAGGTAAGTATTAGGGGGGAACTTGCATCTGAAGGTTTTTTACCTTCTTGCACAGAACGCATGAAGGTAAAAATCCTTCAGCCTTTACAACCACTTTTATTGCCCGACAGAACTCATATTCTTAGTACAGCAGTTTACGTGTTTTAGCCTGATTGGCCTTATTCATAACATTTTACACCAGTGTCTCAGCACTGCTTGAACTATTACCCTGCATATCCACTTACAGTTCACAACAAGCTGCCTCCTTGACTCAGAGGGCCCAACTTGGGTGTCACCTGCAGCCAAACCTATCTCCACCTTCAGTGGTCTCACCGTCAGGTACACTGGACTTGCCCTCTGTGCCAACGGGTATTCTGCTTCTCCAAGACTCCTTGCACTTCTCTGTGACTTCCCCTTGGCCACTTCCACTGCCTAGCCTCAGCTGAAAATCTTATTTCTGGGAAGCCAGTCTACTCCCTATTGGAATGGAGTTCAGCTCGTGAAAGGTGGGACAAGACTTACAAGTGTTACTTAACTGAACCAGAGAGAAATCAGGTCTCCTGCCCTGCCAGACAGGTCTATGCTGTGCAGCAGGGTTGTGTAAATCGCAGGACTGGATGGACAGATTTAATCTGTCTATTTAGCTGTTTGCCTGAAGTTCAACTTTAAAGTAAACCTGTCTAAAAATAAATGTATTAAAGTGTTAAAAACTTAATGGTTCACCCAGCATCATAAGATGCTTACTGTTACCCTTATTGTTTAGAAAATCCACCTCTGTGTGCTCCTCTGATGTTAGTTTCACTTTGTTACTGACTGTGTAAACCCCACCCACCTGTCTGCAGCCTATCCGGTAAACTTTATTTGCCACAGAAGTGCTGTCGCTGAATACGGTTGGATAAGGCTTAGCCCAGAAGCCAGGGACATCAGGCCTCACTGAGTGAAGAGACACACATGTAGGCACATATGGCTAGTGCATTACCACCATTGGATTTTATTTAATAAGAATATGTTAATATACTCATAAAAGTAATATGAAACAAGCGCATTAAAGTAGCTCTGAGGAAGGGGGGCATGAGCACAAAACACGTTAGCCTTTCAACTCAAGTCATGTTTGGATAGACGCCTGTGCCATGCTGCTGAAGTTGTCTTTTGATGTGCTTGTTTCATAGTACTTTTGTGAGTACACTAACATATTCTTATTAAATAAAATGTAATGATAGTAATGCACAGCGTTTGCACCTTCCTGTGTGTCTCTACAGTTTGTTGAAGACTTCCCTCTCTGAGGAGGACTGCATCAAGCGAAGCATTATGGTGACACTAGGGATGGACCGATTATCGGCAATGCCGATATGCACTTTCCCCGATATATCGGAATCGGCCCCTGAGGTTACCGATATTGCCGATATTTTGGGAAAGTGCTGTACCGGAGTGATGCCTGCAGCTAGAGGCAGCAACCCGGTACCGGCGTCCATAGCCCGACGGTCGGCTGTCTTGTAATGACAACCGATGCGGCTGAGAAGCGGCTTGGATGTCATTACATGGAGCGGGAGGGGATGTCTCCCCCCTCCCGCCACCTCTGACGGCTCGCCCATGTCTCCCGTCCCACCGGGAGACCCGGTGACCACTTTTTGCGACCCGGGCAACCAGCCTGCAGAGGAGACCCGATCAAAGCCGCTTTCGGCTCTGATCGGGTCTCCATGTAAAAACCCAAAAGTGATGTCATGACATCACTTCTGGGTACTCGGCGGCAAATTAAAAAAACATGTGAGCATTCAAAACAGCCAAACTTGGCGTTTTGAATGCTTTTAAGAGCCCCAGATCCCTCCACCAGAGTACCTGTGGAAAAAAATTTTTATTTTTTAAATGTCCGAAAATATCGGCCAATATTGGCCGATACTGATATCTGGTGACCAAAATTTCAGTATCGGCAGTCAAAAAACAATATCGGTCGATCACTAGGTGACACCATTGGATGCATGCCTGCTTGAGCGCTGGAGTGTTTTTCTTACATATACCTTACTGAGTAAAACCAACATCCAGAGTTTTTTTTTTTCAGATAGTAAATAGCTGCCCATGAGGAGGCCACACTTAGGCCTTGTTCCCACAGCCCTTGCTGCCCCTCTAAAAACAGTGGATCGCTTTTCAGAGAGCAGTTGGGAGGAGATATATAGCATGCTTACTACCTGTTTTAACTCTAAAACGGCTGTGCCTGGAACCACGTGCATTGCTTGCAGTCAGGGCAGTTGTGGCTCAGTCCTATTTATTTGGTTTGTATTTGGTGGTGATGCTCCCCAGTGGATCTTTAGGTGGGCGATTGAGGGGCAGTAAAACTGCAGCTCAACTGTCTGTTTTACTGCCTCCTGGCCGCCCGTGTGAACAAGGCCCTAGGCAGAAAGTTCAGATTTCAGATGTTTAGAATGACCAATGAGCTTTTGAAGGTGAAACACATCGGCTAAGCAGTCAGCAATTCTGCCCCAGGTTAATGCTCCGATCTCTCCACAGATGAGGTCCGCAGTGGAGCTTATCGTCATCTCTTCCACCCAGAACAGCTTATCACAGGAAAAGAGGATGCGGCCAACAACTATGCACGGGGACACTATACTATTGGAAAGGAGAGCATCGATCTGGTGCTGGATCGTATCCGGAAGCTGGTGAGTTTGAGATTAATATATTAATAATGTTTTCTCTTTACGTGATGAAAAATATAAGAATTTAAAAGGAAACTTCTATCTATTTTTAGGCCACGTGCACACGGCTATACAATGTAAATTGCAGGTGTATTTCCAGGCCCAATAGACACAGCCGCAGTATACAGCCACCCATAGTAATGAATAGCTGTACATTACCTGTATACTGCTATACGACATACTTCCCAAAACAAGCCTACAGCCCTTAATTCCTGAATGTGGTGTCCAGGAATTTAAGCATGTTTACATAGGTATGGGATATACCCACACACAGCTAGTGCACAGCCGTTCATTACTGTAAGCTGCAGCTGTGTGCTGGGTGCAGAGATATGCCACAATTTACAATGCTCTGCCTTATGCACCTGTGTGCGTGAGGCCTTACACCTAGTACACACAGGCTGAATGTCAGGCAAAATCGGCCAGTTCAATAAAAACCGGCCAACATTCAGCCCATGGGTATGGCAGGCAGCCAGTTCGACAGAAGCCTCCTGAGCATGCTGGAAAACCAGCGTCCAACCGATTCACACCAAAGGGGAGAGGCTATGCCCCTGTCAGGACACAATAGCTCAGCGAGGGATTGTTAGTACAGCAGTTCCTACTGAAACTGTTCGTTTTTTTTCCGTTCAATCCAAAAAAAACTAATGGTGTGTACTAAGCTTTACACCAATGGTCTCCAAACTGCGGTGTGGCCCTTTGCTTGCTTTTATCCGGCCCTTGGGGGGCACTATTTCATTCCTAGACACAAGCAATGGAATACAACTTTCCCCACTGACACCAACAAAGGGGCACAGTTTCTCCCAATGACACCAATGATGAGGCACAATTCCTCCCAATGACCCCAATGATGAGGCACAATTCCTCCCAATGACACCAATGATGAGGCACAATTCCTCCCAATGACCCCAATGATGAGGCACAATTCCTCCCAATGACCCCAACAATGGGGCACAATTCCTCCCAATGATGAGGCACAATTCCTCCAAATGACACCAATGATGAAGCACAATTCCTCCCAATGACACCAATGATGAGGCACAATTCCTCCCAATGACCCCAATGATGAGGCACGATTCCTCCCAATGACCCCAATGACGAGGCACAATTCCTCCCAATGACGCCAATGATGAGGCACAATTCCTCCCAATGACCCCAATGATGAGGCACAATTCCTCCCAATGACCCCAATGATGAGGCACAATTCCTCCCAATGACCCCAATGATGAGGCACACTTCCTCCCAATGACCCCAACAATGGGGCACAATTCCTCCCAATGATGAGGCACAATTCCTCCAAATGACACCAATGATGAGGCACAATTCCTCCCAATGACCCCAATGATGAGGCACAATTCCTCCCAATGACCCCAAGAATGGGGCACAATTCCTCCCAATGATGAGACACAATTCCTCCCAATGACACCAATGATGAGGCACAATTCCTCCCAATGACCCCAATGATGAGGCACAATTCCTCCCAATGACACCAATGATGAGGCACAATTCCTCCCAATGACCCCAATGATGAGGCACAATTCCTCCCAATGACACCAATGATGAGGCACAATTCCTCCCAATGACCCCAATGATGAGGCACAATTCCTCCCAATGACCCCAACAATGGGGCACAATTCCTCCCAATGATGAGGCACAATTCCTCCCAATGACCCCAATGATGAAGCACAATTCCTCCCAATGACACCAATGATGTGTCATTGTTTATGTCCCCCAATGCCGGGGGAATTTTCTACTCCCAATGGCCACAGTTCGACCCCCCCTGAAGTCTGAAGGACGGTAAATTTGCCCCTTTTTTTATTAAGTTTGGAGACCCCTGCTTTAGACATATGTATGTGAAGGTAATCAGACACAATCAGTCAGCACTCAAGTGGAAAAAAAAAGATACAATCCTGCTGCAGAGAAAGAAACTAAAGTTTACCTTTTCACATAAATGTTCTCTTTTCTTGTTGTAATTGTAATACAGTATCCACAATTTTGCTGCTTCCTACAGACTGGAAATACTTAGGGTTCAAGCTCACAGATGTATTTGCTAATGTATGAGAATACACTCAAACTTGGTAAGGTTAAATTCATGTCTTCTCAAGATCTCTGCTTCATCAAGAGAGTGGATTCTATTTAGTTTTTGGAAAATGCAGCAGAATATGTGAGATTCCGAGGGTAGAGGAGCTCCAGTGAAATTCACTCACAGCAGAGTGAGCCGACCCTACAAAAAGTAACAGTGGAATCTCTGGTAGGATGACATGTTGAGAAAAGTTGTGGACCTCCAAAGTGTAATATTAATGCTTTGTAAGCAGTGTTTAAAGCATTTGGCATTGTTTCCTTTCAGAGTGACGCTTGCTCTGGCCTACAAGGATTCCTCGTCTTCCACAGTTTTGGAGGGGGGACTGGCTCCGGTTTTACTTCCCTTCTAATGGAACGGTTGTCTGTAGATTATGGGAAAAAATCCAAACTTGAATTTGCCATCTATCCGGCTCCCCAAATCTCAACCGCTGTGGTGGAGCCCTACAACTCCATCCTCACCACCCACACTACGTTGGAGCACTCAGACTGTGCCTTCATGGTGGACAATGAGGCCATCTTTGACATCTGCCAACGCAACCTGGACATTGAGCGCCCAACTTATATCGACCTTAACCGACTCATTGGCCAGATAGTGTCCTCCATCACAGCCTCGCTACGGTTTGCTGGTGCTTTGAATGTGGATCTGACCGAATTTCAGACCAACCTAGTGCCCTACCCACGCATCCATTTCCCTCTGGTCACCTATGCACCCATTATCTCGACAGAGAAAGCGCACCATGAACAACTGACCGTAGCCGACATCACCAACTCTTGCTTCGACCCAACCAACCAGATGGTGAAATGCAACCCTCGCCATGGCAAGTATATGGCATGCTGCATGCTCTACAGGGGTGACGTGGTGCCCAAAGATGTCAACGTGGCCATCGCCAACATCAAAACCAAGAAGAACATTCAATTTGTGGACTGGTGTCCTACAGGGTTCAAGGTGAGATGATAGTTTGCTAGTGTATAAATCTACCAAGCTTTGAGATTTTGGGAAGTTTAGACTTCTTTTTAGGGGACACTTGTAGGTCTTAAAAATCTTTAAAGCCACAAATCCCCCAGTCTTTCCTTAATAGGTAAAGCTTAAAGAGAACCAGACAGATTTTCAATACCAGTGCTTTCAGCTTGGTGATACCACTAACTGTGGGTGGTGCCCCTTTTTGGTTTAAGTAGAGTGGTGAGAGGTTTGAACTCTTGCCAAATTATATTGTAGTATGTACACAAGAAGTAAGGGGACCCTAACCATTGGGGAGAAGAGTGGAGAGGCATTAGAAATTTGGTTAGTGCCAGCATGGATAGCAGTCATTCTTAACAGAGATTCTATCCATTTTAATCATTGTATCCACAGCTACGAAAATGTTTTGGCTGCAGTTACACTTCTTTAGCACCATGTCTAAACTACCCTTCGGGTATAGTAGATCATGAGAACTTATCTGAACTTATCCTAATTCTTATCCTTACTGCCTCTGCTTTGTAAATATTGAGATGGGTCATTACAATTTTCTTGTTTAAAGGCTAAGTTCAACTTAAGCAACATGTTACTTGTTATTCCTATATTTATGGTGTAACATGTAACATCATGTACCTAAGCACCCGACTCCCACCCTAGAGCCCAAAAATATGTGCAGTTATTTTTTTTTTTTTTTACTTAAAGGGGAACTTAACCTTAAAATCTTTTTGCCTGAGTGCCACATAAGATGGTTCTGTCTTTATTACAATCAGCTGGTTAGTCTCAGAAACCCTTCAACACACAAAGATGAACATCCCCACAGTGCATTTTGCCTCAAGATACTACCAGAGGATCCGGTTTCTCAGGAAGCCAGGTCCCAAAAGCAGGGGGTTGGGATTCACGAAAAATACAACAAGGAAACATTTTAAAATACTTACTGCTAGTTTTTCCAAAGGTACCGGTGATGCCAATGGGCTTCAATGCGGGATCTTGGGGCAGCTGAGGATCCCAAATCACCTGTGTAGGATCAAACTCTCTTATGATTTGGGCTCCCCAGGATCCCAAGAGTAGGACCAGCAATGTCACCAACCAAGTGACTGGATTGGATCCCAATGTTCAGGGTAAAGGTGAGTATTTTATAAATATATATATTTTTATATATATATATATATATATTTTTTTTTTTTTTTATATATATATTTTTTTTTCTTTTTCTTTTTATCCAGATATATATGCCTTGGAGTTAAAAAAAAAAAAAAGAAATGCAGCTTTGGCTGCAATGTTCACCTTTAATCCAGAGTTGCCCCTCCACACAGTACTTCTTCTTTGCCACAGGTTATCCTCAGTCTTCTAAGTTGAATGAACAGCAGAGGAAAGACTAAGTGCGGGGTGCCATTGCTCTGCCCCAAAGTATGGTGCCCTCCATTCACAGTGAATTGCACTAATGTCATCTGTTAGTATCAAGGTGTTTTCCTAGTTTTAAGGGAACTGACGCTTTTAATAAACACAAAATATTTGACAATGCCAACCCCTCTCTACATGCAATTTTAGTTGTAATATTTTATTTAAAATAGAAAACACCACTGTTGTAGTGTTTCTTAAACACTGATAATGGTGCCCAGTAATCCTGACCATGCCCTAATAAATGGATCACTTTCTCTTGCAGGTTGGCATTAATTATCAGCCCCCCACCGCAGTGCCCGGGGGCAATCTAGCCAAAGTACAGCGTGCTGTGTGCATGCTGAGCAATACAACCGCCATCGCTGAGGCCTGGGCACGCTTGGACCACAAGTTTGACCTCATGTATGCCAAGCGGGCATTTGTTCACTGGTATGTGGGCGAAGGCATGGAGGAGGGTGAGTTTTCTGAAGCTCGTGAGGATCTTGCCGCTCTGGAGAAGGATTATGAGGAGGTCGGGATGGACTCATTTGAAGAGGAGAATGACACAGAAATTTATTAACAGTAATGAGAGTCTAATAGATGCTTAAAATAAATATAAACTCTCATATGATGTGTTCTTTGTTTTCAATGCAAATGACTGTTTACTGTTGAAACAAAGCGTAGTACAGTAAAGCCTTTTATAAAATATATTCACATATCTCATATCCCAAAAAAATAATAATTAATTGCATTTCATTACAGTGGGCGGAGCCATGCAAAGCATTCCTTTTCACCCTATCAGCCAGACACACATCTGGTGACTACATAGCCTAATATATTACGGCTACTTATTCTAAACTGCATACAACTTTTTTTTCTTTTTTTTTTTAATCCGTAGTGGTGCACAAAAAGCAAAACACCTAAGTGTACAAAATATAAGGAAAATGAAAAAAAAAAAACATTTTTTTTGCCAGCGCATGATTGGATGATGGAAGTCAGCAGAGCTTCTGCTCATTTAATAAGCTCTGGAGCAATTGCAGAGTGCAACTGCACTTTGCAAAGTACACAGTCTATTTGCCTTCAGTAAATTAACCCCCATAGGCTTTTAGTAGCGTTTAGGGGCAGGAGCTTTTAGAGGCAGGAAAAAAAAACACTGCCAGTGCGTCCAGGAGCAGCAGAGTTTGGGCAGAAAAACCGCTGGACGCTACTAGAAGCTGCTAAAAGCTGCTACATGCTCCTAAAAGAGCCTAAATAATAGGTGCATTTAGTGCTTGAGCATTGATTAATTTCAATGGCCAGAATAAATTATTTGTTCTGGCCAATTAAATAAATTAATGCCCAGGAGCTTGATGCCTGTGAAAGCTCCTAAAAGCTTAAAAAAGCTTTAGACAGGTTTACAAGCGTCAAGCATTTTTTCTGAAAAAACGCTGCTGCCAGGAGACAAGGCTTCTAGAAGAGGTAAAAGAGAAGTATGGTATTTTGTTTTTGTTTTGTGAATTATACTGACCTAGGTGAATGCAGCATCAGTCCAATGCTGCATCTGTCTCCCGCTGGCTCTAACACTGAGAACCGAGCGATCAAACACCAGCGATTACTCGGTTTTCAGAGCTCCCTAAGCAGAGAGCTGGTGACTGTCAGTCACCCGTTCTCTTCTCTGCACTCCCCCCCCCCCCCTCGCTTACTGGAGTTCTGGGCTGTGGAGGGGACAGGAGCAGCCATCTCAGGCTCGCTGTGGCTCGCTGAGAGCCTGAGCTGGGTGACGGTCCAGGCATGTGAGCCGATCCCGACCATTTGGTCACAATCTTTCCCTAGCCTGTACTGGCTCTGTCACGTCAGCCGACAGCAGGTTTCAGCCCGCTGTCTGCTGAAAACAAGTCACAGGAGTGCAAAACGATCTGCACTTCTGTGATCTACAGGGGAAATACAGCCAAACAAGCTTGGGCTGTAATTATCCTTTAAATAAATGTCTCTGTGCATGAGGCCTTAACCACTTCACATCTTCAGTCCATTTTAAAATGTCCATTTTAAAATTACCAGACAGGGGGGAGAAGGGGGAGCTAATCAAGCATGATCTGTGCTTTATTAGCTGCACTGGAATACAGAGGACACATTGAGGGTCTAAATGTTCTTGATGTGTTCATGAAGAGTACCTGTCACCTGCCCATGCAGTCACATAGGGGGGCTTGTTAACCCCCTTGTAATAGAAATATAAATTAAACAAACCACTCCGCAAATATTGTGAAATATAAAAAATTGGAACTGCCACCATTTTATTCTCCTGGGACTCTGCTTTTAGAAAATATATAATGTTTGGGGATGAAACAGAAAAAATATGTCCAGTCAATCTGGTCCTGCACCATCTCCCTTAAGATAGCATAGCCAGAGAAAAAGGGCTATATCGGTGCTGGAGAGACAAAACTCACCAATTGGTAGGTAAAAAAATATATTTTATTCAATACAATGCTGATAAAATACCATACAACTATAGTACAGTAGAGACATGACAAAAAACATGTGTAGACCTCTTAATTACACCCTGACCCACCAAGCCCCACACAGGTGCACAAAGAAAATGCCCTACAATGGCGCAAGGTTAGGGTATCCAATGCATTTCGCCTATAAGGCTTCTTCAGGGAAAGATGGGTGTAGAGGATTCACAATGTCAATATACTAAACAATGAAAAGAAAGAAAAAACAAATATAATACTAAGCAAAGAAAATACCAATCAACTTAAGGCATACTCTCGAGAGAGATAAGCCATATAAATAACATATGTTGCAAACATAACCAAATCAAAATGCATTAATCATATATAATCCAAATGTCATAATACTTACAAATCAGACATGGTCCCATATTGAAAATGGGCAAAGACCACTTGTAATCAATTTTTGAAGCTGGATCGCCAGTATATGAGACCAATTCACAGTTGTCCCAGAACTTGTTATAGAGAATATATGATATTGTTTCCAGGGCCGGTGCTAGACTATTTTATGCCCTAGGCAAGACCAGCTACTTGCGCCCCCCCCCCCCAAAAAAAAAAAAAAAAAAAAAGGGAAGGGATTAAAAACTCCTCTATGTTATACTCAGTGGCCCTGATCTGATGGTTTCTCCATATTATGCTTTCATACCTAGTGACCCCCATATTCCTCCATGTCACACCCGGGGACCCTAATGTCCCTCCATGTTACACCCAGAGACTTTGATGTTTTTTCATGTCACACCCTGGGACCCCAATATTCCTCCATGTCATGCTGTCATACCCACTGATGCTGTTGTTCCTCTATGTCACACCCAGGGACCCTCGTGTTCCTTCCATGTCATGCTGTCATACTCAGTGACCCCAATGTTCCTCTATGTCAGACCCTCATGTTCCTTCATGTCACACCTGGGGACCCTGATGTTCCTCCATGTCACACTTGCGGACCCTAATCCCCCATAGCACACCCAGGGACCCCCAATTCCTCATGGCACACCCGGTGACCCCTATCCACCATGTCACACATGGTGACTCCGATTCCCCATGGCACACCTGGTGACCCCGATTCCCTTTCATACCAGGGATGCTCCATATAACACCCAGGGACCCCGATGCCCTGTTCTGGGGACACTCACTGGGCGTTATGAAGAGAGTGGCCCGCACTCTGCCCTCCTTCACAGTGAGCCTGCTGATTCCTTCTCCCAAGACACTCCTCTCCTGGACCACAGTGCTCACCACAGCCCCAACCGGCTCCTGGTGGAGGTAAAAGCAGCAGTCAGAGAGCTCCGCATGTCCTTCATCACCAAGCTCCTCAGACCATTCTGGTGCCTCATCGCTTCTGCCCCAGTAAAGGTTCCGCCCTCCAGTGCTGAGCTTCGGCTCATGTTCAGCTCTCTTCCGCTCCCTGCTTAATACCAACCCAGGGAAATGAACGGCTGCCTACCAGCTCAGTGCAGAGAGTCACTTCCTGCCTAGGGTTAAGGCCACTCAGCTCCAGCCAAAGAGAATCATCATGCAGACAGCACTCTGGTGGGCTCCCTTCCTGCCTCTTGGGGCCCCTCCAACAGTGGTGGAAAGCCAGGGCCTGGTAGTTCTGCCACTGCCCAAGACACCTGGCATCTTCCTCTGTCCCTTCTTCCTCTCCCACCACCCCTCCCCTCAGCGCACAATAATCATTCATGATGGAGAGAGAGTGCCGACTCCTGGTTGCGCCCCTAGGTGGCAATGCGCCCTAGGCGGCTGCCTAGTTTGCCTAGTGGAAGCACCGACCCTGATTGTTTCCCCCCAATACAGGGTAGATTGCAAAAGAGGATAAAAGGGGTCTCTATATAAACACTCCACTGTAGTCAAAAAGGCGCAGGGAAGAGCGGGAGCGCATGTCCAGGCAGCACATATAATTGGTACCCTCGATCAATGGCCCATATGGGACCCTCATCAGTACCCTAAAAAATTGATAAATAAAACCATATAATAATATACTATTCGTTAAATAACTGAAAACAGAAAAAACAAAAAAAAAAACAACTAAATGCGAAACATACCTCTCCTGGGTATCCTAGAGGTCAGGAGAATCTGCTGTGTCTCAGACTGTTCTTATAGGGAGACAGTATTAGCGACCCTTGGAGTCTGTTGGTACGCCCCTAAATTATCCAAAACTTATGGGGGAGGGAAGAGTATGTATAGTCACACATGTCACATGCATGGGGGTCCTACAATAAGACCCCCCTGTTCCATCACAAAAAGCCTATATATTTGTCCTTCCCTTAAGCCCTTCTGTCTGTTCTCACAGCAGTTCTGCTGTGATTGCAGACTCAGGGCTGTTTAAACAGTTAGTTTGGCGCCAAAACGGCAGCCGCTCTAACTATGCTCCTCTCTCCTACACTTTTTGCTGACATCTCCAGCTAGACGCCGGAGATCGTCATACAAAAGGTGCTACCGCGCATGAGCGAATACATTGCGCATGCGCAGTAATGGCGGGACGTGTAATATACTCTCCCCTGTCACCCGTCCTCACTAGGAGCCCGGGGAGAGACAGGGGAAGAGGGAATAACTGCCATGTCCCGCCACAAGTCTAAAGGGGACACAAAGATCCGCCGGAAGCCGCCTGGGTGTAAAGCCTGCAACATCTAGCAGGAAACCCCCCCCCCCATGTTTTGCTAAATCATTTTCTAGCAACAAAAATACTAATTTTATTGTGGGTAAAAAATTAAAACATTGCCCTGAAGGCAAAGTGGTTAAGCCTCTGTTGGCCAATCAAACAGTACATTAAAGTATTACTAAACCCAGGACGTTGCATTCACTATATCTGGTCTCCCGCAGTACACAGAACACGGGGAGGAAATTATTTTAGTAAATATAAACTGCTACATACCTTTCCTCATTAGCAGTATATAGCAATCTTATGAATTCTATCAGTGTCTAGTAAAGCTTGTAGGAGGAGATTTCATTCTACTCTGACTGTCCTATGAGGCTGCAGGACCCTCTGTCTGGACAGTGCTGATTGCCCATGATCACATGCACCCTCTCAAGAAAAAAACATTCTCTAGCAATACACGCCAAACTGAGCATGTGCAAAATGACTCCAAAGGCTCTGTACTGTCAGGAGATGAATTGGGGACAGTGGAAGAAGGGGAGAATCGGACAGGACAGGATCAAACAGCCTTTTTACATAATGCACAATGTACAACAAGCATGCTTCACTGCATTTACAGACTGATTTTACTGTTGTGTGTTTAGTAAAACTGCAGAGTCTGTTGTCTTTTATCTTGGCAGGAAACGTATTTCATAACATAAAAACAAAAACCCCAACTGAAAAACCCCAAACTCTCTGCTTCACTCTTTAATGATCACCCTTTCTGTCCCAATAGGGCCTTTCCAGAGCAGGGAGTGGCTGGATGTTCTGTGCTATAGCCATGCTTTGTTTTTTTTTAGTTATATTTAAATGCAGAGAAAATTGGTGTGAGAAATAGAAGCAAACTTTATATTTCCCAGATCGTTTTCATCTGTGTTTAAATGCACATTAACATAAGGTGTGCTGAGCTGCTTTGATCCGAGTTGATTAGCACAGGCTCAATGTCTATGTGCCTCATTCACACCGCATTGGTGTGTGTCACAGCGCGCTATTGTGCATTGAGTTAAATGAAGTCTTAGATAAAAAAAAGAAAATAACACCCACAATGCACACAAATGCATGCGTTATTCACACCATAAGGCGGGTACAGTGGTGTGAATAATCCTTTACATGCTTCTGATGTGTTCAGAGTATCCAATCAGTCCTTGGATGTACAGATTTCTATTTTTTCCAAACACAGATAAATTAACTACTTCTGGACCGGAAGGATTTACCCCCTTAACCTCGTTAGCGGTATTCCCGAGTGTGGCTCGGGGTGAAATTTTAGTGCCATTAGTGGTAACCCCGAGCCACACTCGGGGTACCGCCAGGGAGCATCGCTGGATCCTGGTAGAGGTTACTTACCTTGTCCCCGGGATCCCGCGATGTGTCCCTGCAGCATACGGCGGCCGGATCTTCCGTCTAATGCTCTGTGCCCCGGCTTCCTTCTCCTGCGACATGACGCTCGCAGGGGGGTGGAACCGGCGGCAAATTCAAATAGTAAAACACACTGATATATTGTAATACTATTGGATTACATTACAAAATAAAATAAATTGACATTAGTTTGCCCCCAGTGACCTTTACTGCAGTTTTACTGCGTATATATATATATATATATATATATATATATATGTGTATACATACATACGTATGTATATATATATGTATGTATGTGTATACATACATACATACGTATGTATATATATATATATATATATATATATATATATATATATATGTACTTTAACTTATTTATAGTTATTTATTATATTATAATTTATGATTTTGTGTTTCAAACTTTATCATACCCGAGATGTTATAAAGAAGAACGCACAGTAAAAAAAAAATCATATGTAAATAGTTGTTTCGGGCTGCTCGTCCTTAAGAATTACTAGCAAAATAATGGTACCGCTTTCAGCACCTAAAATCGGAAACAATTATACCGCCAGGGAGGTTAATGACCAGGCCATTTTTTTTGCGATTCGGCACTGCGTTACTTTAACTGACAATTGGTCGTGCAACGATCTGTGCGATTTTTATTTTTTTGCGCTATAAAAAAAAAAACAAAAAAAAAAACTCATAGAAACCTATGAGTCTGGAGCTCCACATGGAAATTAGGGGGGAGGCGCCTCTTATGGACCGGCCGCTGCTGCTTTGTCTGTAGGGTCCATTATTGAGTTGCCCCACCCTTTTCAGCTATAATAGCTTCAACTCTTCTGGGAAGACTGTCCACAAGGTTTAAGCGTTTGTCTATGGGAATGGTTGACCATTCTTCCAGAAGTGCTTTTGTGAGGTCAGGCACTGATGTGGACAAGAAGGCCTGGTTTGCAGTCTCCGCTCTAATTCATCCCAAAGGTGTTCTATCGGGGTGAGGTCAGGACTCTGTGCAGGCCAGTCAAGTTCCTCCACCCCAAACTCACTCATCCTTGTCTTTATGGACCTTCCTTTGTGAATTGGTCCATATCATTTGGTGGAGGGGGGATTATGGTTTGGGGTTGTTTTTCAGGGGTTGGGCTTGGCCCCTTTAGTTCCAGTGAAGGGAACTCCTAAGGCGTCAGCATACCAAGACATTTTGAACAATTTTATGCTCCCAACTCTGTGGGAACAGTTCGGGATGGCCCCTTCCTGTTCCAACATGGCTGCGCACCACTGCACAAAGCAAGGACCATAAAGACACGGATGAGCGAGTTTGGGGTGGAGGAACTTCACTGGCCTGCACAGAGTCCTATCCTCAACCCAACAGAACGCTGTTGGGATGAATTTGAGGGGAAGACTGCAAGCCAGGCCTTCTCCTCAAACATCAGTGCCTGACCTCACAAATGCGCTTCTGGAAGAATGGTCAAACATTCCCATAGACACACTCCTAAATCCCAAGGACAGCCTTCCCAGAATAGTTAAAGCTGTTATAGCTGCAAAGTGTAGGCCAACTCAAGGCCCGTACACACGATAAGAAAATTGAAAGTAAAATTTTGTACGCCGAATAATCAGCCGATTACCTGATCGTTAGTATAATGCTTTCACCAGCCAATTCCGAATTTACGGACGACAGAAACTGAATGTTTTCACAACGTCCGTTTTTCATTTAATTAGTGCAGTTTTAATCCGGAAAAATTGTAAGAGCAAGACTAGGCATGCTCGGAAACTAGAGAACACATACAAACAATTCAACACATGACATCACTTCTGAAGTTGTATTCTGTCGTATGAGAATTTTCGTATTTTGAGTAACCTTTTTACTTTTATTATGAGACTAGCATGCAACACAAAAGGGACAAATATTCGTCCGATAATCTGATCGTGTGTACGAGGCTTCGGACTGGGGTGCCATTAGAGTTCATGTAAAGGCAGGCGTCCCATTTCTTTTGGTAATATCGTTATTATAGCTTGCCTGTGTGAAGGAGTCCATACAGGACAGAACATGAGCATAGCACAGAATGTAGAACACATGGGAGGTGTTAGCTGTGTCTTCCGAACAATTAACCTGCCACAATTATACCTGGTAATCCATGCCAGAAACTTGCTGAAAGCACGCTCACAGCTTGTTCCAAATGAAATGTATTTATCTCATTAAAGAGAACAGGTCTTTCAATATATTTGTTATGATAATGGCAACATTTTCATGAATGTGTCATTGTAACACTTCCAGGTATGTATTACCTCTCACAGAGATCACAGTGCTCCCCCTGACAATGCCTGCATCTGCTTTTCTCTCCAGAAGGACAGAGCCATGTTTGATCAGGCATCACAGATGACACAATCATGTAAATCCTAGTTCCTGTTCAGTCCTTGGTAGTGTTCACAAATGTCAAACACAGATCAGCCTCTCACCTTGTGACTTGCTATAAAGTTACAATGTTGTACTCTCACCCCTGGGGGGGACTGAGAAAATGTGTCCTCCTGTCTGCAACAGACTTGTGATGAAAGGTGGAGCTTTTCAGAGAAATGAAACTGTTGTATATTGCGTCATGTCAGGAATACATTGCTGCAGACTTGTAAATACTGAAAAGTCCACTTTAAGGTCTGTGTTTAAAGCGGTAGTATCCCGCTTTTTTACACTTTTACCTACAGGTAAGCCTATAATAAGGCTTACCTGTAGGTACAAATAATATCTCCTAAACCGGCATTTTACAGTGCATGCAGCCGCTCGCGCGAGCGGCGCATGCGCTCTGAAGGTCCGGGGGGACCTTCAATCTATTTGCCGGGAGCTTGCCGGAAAATCACTCCCGCGCGCATGCGCGGGAATGACGTCATCGCGGCTCCGGCCAATCATCGCGCCGGAGCCGTCTCTTCCAGCCAATCACCGCGCCGGAGCTGCCGAACCCGGAAGAGACGGCGAGGGATCATGGCAGCGCCCGCAGCGAAGTCCAGGGGTCCGTGTCGGGGGTTCGTTCTAAGGTAAGTAATACATAATGAGCTAGTATGCGATGCATACTAGCTCATTATGCCTTTGTCTTGCAGGGTTTTTTTTTTTTTTTGAACTTTGGGTTTACAACCGCTTTAAAGTTCCTAAACAGGAGCAGAAGGGTACTTTAAAGTAGGGATCGACCGATATCGTTTTTTCATTGCTGATACCAATACCGATATTTTGGCCATCGCATATAGGTATGGGCCGATATTTAAAACATCCTATGTCAGGGTCCGAGACTAGTCTTCTCCTCCAACCATTAGGTGGTGATGCTCATGTAAGGGTAAAATAATGTCACATAGCACAATTCCGTTTACAAGTGTTATTGAATATGCCAATCACATATGTACAAATTAAAGATATAAGCAATTCCACATTAGCAGATCTGCTGGCAGATTGGTATCTCTCACCCACTTGCCGTAAGTGACACCCGGGTGATACCGCTCCGTCCGGCATATGATGACAATCTCGGAGGTCACGCCGGGAGTGACCACGCACGTGACCTCCAAGATCGTATGCCGGACGGAGCGGATACCAATCTTCCAGCAGCTCTGCTAATGTGGAATTGCTTATATCTTTAATTTGTACATATGTGAGTGGCAGTGTTGGGGTAGTTACTCAAAAAATGTAATTAGTTACTAGTTACTTCTGTAAATTGTAAGGAGATTACTTTACTAGTTACTGCATTTGAAAAGTAACTTCACTACTTATTACTTTACTTTCCTCTTTCTTAATTGACCGTGTAGAAGAAGATACATGACACTCTTTCTGCATAGAGTTTATTGTATAAACACATGCTTTGGGAAACATGAGAACAAAACCTGAAAAAACAGAATAAAACATAAAGTGCAACAAAAAGTCATAAACTTCATCCCTCTCTATTCTTCGAAATAACTATTGTATCGCACGGCTTGGGTAACGCAGGAAAGCGCGTTCCTATAGCCTAGTAAAGTAGTGTAGTTACCTCCTATAGCCTAGTAAAGTAGTGTAGTTACCTCCTATAGCCTAGTAAAGTAGTGTAGTTACTTCCTATAGCCTAGTAAAGTAGTGTAGTTACCTCCTATAGCCTAGTAAAGTAGTGTAGTTACCTCCTATAGCCTAGTAAAGTAGTGTAGTTACTTCCTATAGCCTAGTAAAGTAGTGTAGTTACTTCCTATAGCCTAGTAAAGTAGTGTAGTTACTTCCTATAGCCTAGTAAAGTAGTGTAGTTACTTCCTATAGCCTAGTAAAGTAGTGTAGTTACCTCCTATAGCCTAGTAAAGTAGTGTAGTTACCTCCTATAGCCTAGTAAAGTAGTGTAGTTATCTCCTATAGCCTAGTAAAGTAGTGTAGTTACCTCCTATAGCCTAGTAAAGTAGTGTAGTTACCTCCTATAGCCTAGTAAAGTAGTGTAGTTACCTCCTATAGCCTAGTAAAGTAGTGTAGTTACCTCCTATAGCCTAGTAAAGTAGTGTAGTTACTTCCTATAGCCTAGTAAAGTAGTGTAGTTACCTCCTATAGCCTAGTAAAGTAGAGTAGTTACCTCCTATAGCCTAGTAAAGTAGTGTAGTTACTTCCTATAGCCTAGTAAAGTAGTGTAGTTACCTCCTATAGCCTAGTAAAGTAGTGTAGTTACCTCCTATAGCCTAGTAAATTAGTGTAGTTACTTCCTATAGCCTAGTAAAGTAGTGTAGTTACCTCCTATAGCCTAGTAAAGTAGTGTAGTTACCTCCTATAGCCTAGTAAAGTAGTGTAGTTACCAATATTAGTATTGTAACTAGTTACATTACTTCGTTACCAAAAAAAGTAATGTAGTTACTGTAGTTACTGTAATCAGTTACTTTGTAACTAGTTACCCCCAACACTGGTGAGTGGCATATTCAATAACATTTGTAAATGGAATTATGCTATGTGACATAATTTTACCCCTACATGAGCAATATTTGGAATATCTGCAATATCGGCCAGTTTCGGGGCCGATACCGATATATCGGCAAAATCAATATCGGCCCTCGATATATGGGCCTTGCCGATAATCGGTCGATTACCTACTTTAAAGGCTTCCAGAAAGCTTTGGAAATGCTTTTTAAAAGTCTACTGTATCCATTCCTCATATACAGAGGTCAGATCCACTACTGTTCTGTTCTGCAAACAAGCAAAAAAATGCTTATTATCCTAAAATCAAAGAATCCACATAATCTAGTGAACTGGTGACTGTTTTCCAATGACAGACTTTTATTGTCATCTGAAATCTGCTGAAAACCATACATCATCCTGTATGCAGGATAAATCTTTTATTTTGTGTTTTTGATCACGCACAGTTTCAAACCATAGATAGAGCAAGAACTAAACCAGGCAGAATGATCAAATTTAAGAAGCTTTCTGTTTAAAGGATTAGATCAGTAATACCTTTGGGAAATGTTCACTTTTGTAGCACAAGAGAGACAGTCTTCTACGCTTTGTCTGAGCCTTTTGTAGTATGTTTGTTGAAAAAAAAAATTCCAACCCTTTTTACCCGATTCACTCACCAGCTATAAAGGGGTTAAAATTGCTGAGATGTCATGTCAGTGCACATAATGGGTGAACTGATAAAACACAGTGCAGACTGTGTGGGTGATAAGGTGTGTTTGGTAGGGTGGTGTGTGTTTTGCTGACAATGGGACAATGTTTGTACATGAACAAATGCAGAGAAATAAACTTCTTCTAACGTGAATTTTTGATACTTTGTAACAGTGATTGGCTAGATTAAAATCAGTATCAGGCTAACTTTAGACTTGCGACAAAACAGCGATGCCTCTGTAAAGCGATCTGCTTTTCACAGCAATGTAACGCCTCCTCACGTCTTATTTTAACCCAATAATTGCTGCGCCAACGTGTTGCAACCACGTGCATTGTAGGTGAATGCGGGGCACTTGCGGCACTTCCCTATTTACTTGAATGCGTCGCATTCAGCAGACTTATTACACGCCAAATGCGACAGGAGAAAGGATAGTTTTTGCCACAAGCACATTGTGACCGCAAGAATGTAAACACCCCCATGCACTGTTTTTGCAGCTTAAAGCGGATTTCTGGCCACAAAATCGACATAATCGATTTTGGGCCATCTGCTTGCTATTGGTCACCTGAAAAAGAAATGGATAGTTACGATTTTTTATTTTGTTTACTTACCTTGTTATTGAAGAAAAATATACTCACCTTTCTTCCACTTCCTTCCTCTGCGGCCGCGGCCCGCGCTATCACTTTCTCTTTGCACTGATTCCTGGGAGCTGAACGTCATCTCTCCCAGGAATCAATGCGCCTGCACTGGCCCCGCTCGTCACTTCAGGTGCGGCGCCTCATTCCCTGCTAAACAGCTTCTGGGCATGCCCAGAAGCTGTGGAGGGATGACGTGCCCGCACCGGAAGTGACGACGGGGCCTGTGCAGGCGCATTCTGGGAGAAGAGGACACGGAATAGGACGCAGAAGAGGACGCGCTGGCTTCAGCTGCCCACATCCGAGATGGCAGAGCTGGAGAAGAAATTTTCAAGGTAAGTATTTCTTCTAAAAAGTAAGTGCGACCCGGGACAGTACAGAGGCTATCCATTGTGGAATGTACTAGACCTGACTGTCCCGGGGGTATTTTTATTGAAAAAAAGATTTAGTGGCCGGAACTCCGCTTTGTGGGGGGGGGGGGGCAATAAAAATGCATCTCTTGTTTTTATTACCACCTGACAGTAAGTCTAAATGAGCCCTAAACCCCCAAACAAAAATGTATTATATTGCAGCTTACCAGTTCTTAGATGTCTTGGCTGCATTTGTTTTCTTTTTCCGTTTTCTTTTTCTGGGACAATATTTTTTATTAAGATATATGAAAGAATACAGCTGTAATAATCCCACGCAGGGGATATGAACAGTAGACATAACAGAGTACAACTTAAGTATCGAAGGGCTGAGGGGCTGGGGTGTGGAGCAATTCACAAAGATTGGGATAATGAGACATAAACCAGGCATACAAGAAGGAAAACGAGGGGGGGGGGGGAGTAAAGGGTCAGGTAGAGAAGGGGGGAGTCACAAAAGAAGAAGGGGGGGAAAAAGTGAAGAGTGTGGAGGGAAAAGGCCAGGTCGGGAGGTGGAAGAGGTCAATTGGAGAGGCCCAGGCTGGTCAGGTGCAGGTTGGCAGACCGTAAGACCGCCACAGGGCCCTAACCTTAAGAAATTTAACGTGGGAGTCATGGAGGATACTAGTCTTCTTCTCATTAATCATGAGAGTCGTTAAGATGTTTTTTACCTCTGCAAACAAAACAGCCAGCTTTTTCCAGGCCCTGGCTATTGAGCATTTAACAGCAATAATAAAAAAGGGGGCCAATTTTCTGCTTATAGGAGGCCTGGGATCGGGCAGTGAGAGTCCAAATCCCCTCATCCAAAATCCAACTAGGTAGGGGCAGGAACACCAGATATGAAGTTCGTCTCCTTGTTGACCACATACCAGAAACATCTATCACTGTAAGATGGGTTCGATTTGGCAATGCGGGTTGGGACCCAATACCAGCGGAGGAGAACCTTATAGGCTGCCTCCAATGTGGCCACATTAAAAGACCACCAATAATGGATCTGTCTTTGCATCAATCTGCCAAATCAATGGGGGATAGATATCCCTCCCACTAGAAGACATAGAGAAGCTGGGGCACCACTAGAATTGAGGGAGGAGTATATTAGAGATATTGTACCAGGGGCTCCTGGGGAGTGCAGGCAAGTAGGCTCAAAGGCTGTCTTCTGGTACGGGAAAGTGTCATGACGTCGGAGAGAGGTTATCCAGTGTCACATTTGAAAGTAGTGGAAAAATTTGATGGATGGAGTGTTGTGGGTCTCTTAGAGTAAAGCCCATAAGGGAAAGGTGCTAGTTCTGAGAAAATGTCGGACCTGAGAGAACCCATGGGCGGGCCACAATGAAAAGTGGTTGTTCTTAGCCAGGAGAAAACATGGGGTTATTCAAAAGGGAAAGGAGTGGGAGCGACAGAGACATGAGCATGCTGGAGTACCGAACCGAGTCCAAAAGCTTCAGGCTGTGAGCCATTAGAGGACTGATAAAGGGGGGAACACAGTTTAGGGGGGAGCCATAGTAGGGCAGAGATAGGAACTGGTGTACAATTAGGGATCTCTAAGAGAACCCAGAGTGGGATGTCGGATGTGACCTGGAACATGGTTAGCTGGGAGATTTGTGCAGCCTAATAATATTTTGTGATGATTGGGACTCCTAGCCCACCTCACAAATCTAGGGAGCTTGTAAGCCCAAATGAAGGAGAGAAGTTTGTTCTGGAGAAGGTGCAGAAAAAACGAGGTGACTGTAACTGGTAAAGTACGGAAGAAATATAAAATCTTTGAGAGAACGTCATCTTGACTGCATGAATGCGGCCAATCCAAGATAAAGTGGAGTATGCCAAGATGTCATAAGCCTGGTGATAGAAAGCAGTAGAGGGTAGTAGTTGTTGGAGAAGAGAGAGGAGTAGGAGGGAGTCAGTTTATTGCCCAAGTAGTCCAAAGAGGAGCTAGCCCAACAATATGGGAAAGTTGATTGGAGGTGTGTGACCAGGGGTTCTGAGAGGAAAATATTAAGCGTGGTGATTTTGTGCCTGGAAATAATAGCTAAGCAAGACAAGATTGTGATTGTAAGTTGGGTAAGGTGACAATCGGGCTAGTAAGGGTCAAAATAACGTCCTCCGCAAACGTATTCACCTTCTAACATTCACCCGCATATGGGATTCCATTAATGTTTGGGTCAGCTCTAAGAACTATGGCCAAGGGCTCAAGGGCTAGGATAAAAAGAATGGGAGACAGGGGGCATCCCTGCCGTATTCCCCTAAAGATGGGGAATGAAAAGTCGTGATACCCGTAAAGGTACTTGTCTCCGCAGATTCCCGCTGAGCAGGTGGATGACAGCTCCGTCTCCACTTACTTTGCAGAGAGGGAGCTGTCAGATCCCTGCTCTCCTCTATGGGAGATCGGATGAAAACAGACCACCTGTCCGTTTTCATCCGATCTTATCTGATCCGATCCTCCAGGCAAATGGAAAATAGGGTTTCCATCCATCTGGATTCCACAGACAGGATTGGATCGGATAGTGGTGGGTGTCAGCGGAGATGTCTCCGCTGACATCCGCTTTTTCATAGGGCTGCATGGAGCATCCGATCAGGTCCGCTGAAAAACTGGCAGGCGGACCAGATCAGAAAGCCCATGTGTAAGGGGCCTTCAGCTTTGGCAATAAAACCTAGAAGCGAATTGGTTACTATAAACAGCTGCATCATATTCTGTGTGCTCCAGTTTTAGCAAACCCCCCCCCCAAATTGTAGGTGAGCTATAGGTTCAAGCCTGGCCACAGACCTGCAGTGCAAAAAAGAAAGATACAGTATACTTGTGCTCAAATCCCAGGTGGCTTCTACATTTATATAATCATCAGCAGTGCTTTAAGTGGGCCGGTATGCACTGGTACTCAGTAAAGCCACTTCCAAATATGGCTCTTGAGCATACCGCTACCTCTCCATGCGCCTTAGTGTACCAGTATGCTCATTTTGGACATCTGTGTCCTCAATTGCCCCCCCCCCCCCCCAAGAATATTTCCCACTCCAGAGCCAGATCAGTCACCACCAGTGATTCCCCCCTGCTCCCAGCCCAGGCCAGGGGGGGTGCTTTGTGGGGACCCTGATGTGGGGTGGGGGCGACAAAATTTATAGGCTATAATAGAGTACCGGCACCTCTTTTGGGCCACTTAAAGCACTGATCATCAGGTGCTATAGGGGTGTGACCACGTTACCATTAAAAATTCTGGATGAACCGTCTGCACACTGCTAAATTCCCTTTCTAGCAAACTTTGCATAAAATTAGGGATTTAGTTTACATACATTGTAATACATGTTTAAGCTGGCCAATTGTGTCAAAGTTGCCAGACCCTACTCTGCTCTGCAAAATGCAAATACTCCAAACATGTGAGGTATCGCTGCAAACGTCAGAGCAAGAGCAATAACTTTAGTTCCAGACCTCCTGTGTAACTCTAAACTGGTAACCTGTAAAGGCTTTTTAAAGCGTCATCTATGGAGATTTTTTATGTGACACGATTGGTATCTATTTACCCAGTGTAACATCATCTTTTATATTGTACCAAACAAGTGATTATTTTATTGTATTTTGTGCATTAAAATTCATTAAAGTGTATTTTTTCCTAAAACTTTGCATCTAAAAAAATGCTGCGCAAATACTGCTATTGCTGTCTTATAATTTGGACAGCAACTAGCTCTGGTGCACTTTACATATACGGCGGAGGATATCGTTCACGAGTGACAGTATTTTTGTTCTTCACATTGGGACATTTTTCTCTTGTATTTCATTCATAATTTTTTGGACTCAGACTCGGTTCACACTGGGGCGACCTGTCAGGCGACCTGGTCGCCTGACAGGTCGCCGTAGGTCGCTTGCCATAGAGTAGCTGTGGACCCGTTCTAATAGGAGCGACACAAGTCGCTCCGACTTAGAAAAAGGGTCCGGAGCTTCTTTGGGGCAACCTGGAGCGACCTACATTGACTTCATTGATATGAAGTCCGTGCCGGCCGCTCCGAGGTAGCGGTGCGAGCTGCGCACCGCGACCTGTGAGATCGCCCCAGCAAGTAGCGTCGCCCCAGTGTGAACGGGGTCTCACACCGGACTTTTTCACTATATGTTTTATTGATTTTAAGTGCTGCAATTGTTTTATATTCTATCCCATAGTTTGTAAACGCGATAACTTTTGGGCAAACCAATTATTATACACTACAACCAATTATTATACACCAAAAATATGTAGCAGAATACAAATTGGCCAAAACGGATAAAAAAATTAGATTTTTAATTTTTTTTTAATGGGAATGTTATATATCAGAAAGTAGAAAGTATTTTTTTTTTTCAAAATTGTCGCTTTTTTGTTTGTTTATAGCGCAAAAACGAAAAACCGCAGAGGCGATCAAATACCACCAAAAGAAAGCGCTGTTTGTGGGAAAAAAAGGACATCAATTTTATTTCGGTACTCGCATGACCGCGCAATTGTCAGTTAAAACAACGCAGTGTTGAATCACAAAAAATGACCTGGTCATTAAGGGGGTAAAACCTCCTGGAGCTGAAGTGGTTACATTGCTAATTGCATATTGTACTTGTTTGTAGCCTAAATACTGAAATTTACACTGCAATTTTGTAACTTTTGGAAATGCCAATAAAAACTTGGCTGTGCCAGTACAATTTGGGTGTCCTGTCAGTAAATTTCAATCTGGAAGGTTGGGCTGCTGGTGATCCCTCTAGTGATAACTAAGCATCTATATAGAGGAATCGGAACCTCCTTTCTCCTGCTGGTGATCCTTCTTGTTATAACTTAAAATCTATATAGGGGAATCAGGACCTCCTGCTGGTGATCCTTCTAGTAATAACTAAAGATCTAAATAGAGGAATCAGGACCTCCTTCCTCCTGCATGTGGTCCCTGTAGTAATAACTAAAGATCTATATAGGGGAATCAGGACCTCTATACTACTTCTGGTGATCCCTCTGGTGATACTGTAACTAAATATCTAAATAAAGGAATCAGGACCTCCTGCTGGTGGTCCTTCTAGTGATAACTAAAGATCTATGTAAAGATGTCTTTCCTCCTGCTAGTTATCCTTCTATTGATAACTAAATATCTATATAGAGGAATCAGGTCCTCCTTCCTCCTGCTGGTGATCCTTCTAGCGATCACTAAAGATCTATATAGAGGAATCAGGACCTCCTCCCTCCTGCTGGTGATCCTTCTAGCGATCACTAAAGATCTATATAGAGGAATCAGGACCTCCTCCCTCCTGCTGGTGATCCTTCTGGTGATAACTAAAGATCTATATAGAGGAATCAGGACCTCCTCCCTCCTGCTGGTGATCCTTCTAGTGATCACTAAAGATCTATATAGAGGAATCAGGACCTCCTTCCTCCTACTGGTGATCCTTCTGGTGATAACTAAAGATCTATATAGAGGAATCAGGACCTCCTTCCTCCTGCTGGTGATCCCTCCAGTGATAACTAAAGATCTATATAGAGGAATCAGGACCTCCTTCCTCCTACTGGTGATCCTTCTGGTGATAACTAAAGATCTATATAGAGGAATCAGGTCCTCCTTCCTCCTGCTGGTGATTCTTCTAGTGATCACTAAAGATCTATATAGAGGAATCAGGACCTTCTTCCTCCTGCTGGTGATCCTTCTGGTGATAACTAAAGATCTATATAGAGGAATCAGGTCCTCCTTCCTCCTGCTGGTGATCCTTCTAGTGATCACTAAAGATCTATATAGAGGAATCAGGACCTTCTTCCTCCTGCTGGTGATCCTTCTGGTGATAACTAAAGATCTATATAGAGGAATCAGGTCCTCCTTCCTCCTGCTGGTGATCCTTCTAGTGATCACTAAAGATCTATATAGAGGAATCAGGACCTCCTTCCTCCTGCTGGTGATCCTTCTAGTGATCACTAAAGATCTATATAGAGGAATCAGGACCTTCTTCCTCCTGCTGGTGATCCTTCTAGTGATAACTAACGATCTATATAGAGGAATCAGGACCTTCTTCCTCCTACTGGTGATCCTTATAGTGATACCTAAGGATCTTTCTAAGGGTATCATGATCTCCCTCTGACCAATCTTCCAGCAATGCCAAATTATGTTCAAAGTTACGAAACTCAGCAATAAGACGTACCTTACCCACCAAGCTTTTGGTTACGGTATTTATTTTGCAAGTGATGACAGAACACACTCACATGCGTAGTACCTTCTGTTATTGCTTATCTATCATCAGATTGCATTAGCTGACGTGTTCACTTCCTTCCTATTCACTGGATCTGTGTTGCTGTTTTGTGCTATTTTTTTCTCTCTTTATTCCACTTTTATTATCAATACTATACATTTTGTAAAAAAAAAAAATAATATAGTAGTTTTATTGAATGTTCACAGGTACCAACTACATTAATCAGTTCTGGACCGGAAGGTTTTGCCCCCTTAACGACCAGACCATTTTTTGCGATTCGGCACTGCGTTAATTTAACGGAGAATTGCGCAAACGTACGGCGCTGTACCCAAATAAAATTGATATCCCTGTTTTCCCACAAATAGAGCTTTCTTTAGGTGGTATTTGGTCACCTGTGAGATTTTTTATGCTATAAACAAAAAAAGAGCGACAATTCTGAGAAAAAAAAAAAATATTTTTCACATTCTACTATATAACATTCCCGATATAAAAAAAATGTAAAAAATCTATTTTTTTTTCATCATTTTAGGCCAATTTGTATTCTGCTACATATTTTTGGCAAAAAAAATTGATTGGTTTGCGCAAAAGTTATCGTATCTACAAACTAGGGGAAAGATTTATGTCATATTTATTTATTTTTTACTAGCAATGGCGGCGATCTGTGATTTTTAGCCAGACTACGACATTGCGGCGGACAGGTCGGACCCCTAACCTTACATTTTTTGAAACTTTTGGGGGGGCTAGTGACATCACTACAGTAATCAGTGCTAAAAATATGCACTGTTACTGTAATAATGACACTGGCAGGGAAGGGGTTAACCCAGGGGCGATCAAAGGGTTAAGTGTGAGCCTAGGGGGGGGGGTTTGTTTTCTAACTATATGGGGGAGGGACTTGGGGACTTGTGGAATCAACACAAAGACCTGTGATCCTAAATAGGAGGAACACAGGCGCTCTGTGTTCATTCCAGAATCCAGAGAGAACGGTTTGCTGTGTTTACAACAGCAGACCGTTGTTCTCTCTCCACGGGGAGCGACCGCAGGTGCCCGGCGGCAATCGCGGCCACTGGCCCCGTGGATCGGCTCCCCTGCTGCCTAATAGGGGCACGCTCCCGCAAACTGACGTACGGACGGCAAGTGGTTAATAATTAGGATGAGCAGTTATTAAAGCTGAACTCCAGCCTTCCCTTCAGCCTTGCACAGATGTACAGGGTCCTCTACTCTATAGAAATTGCTTACTCTGATTTCACTGCACACTGTGAGCTTCACGCTTCATTTCTAGCTAAGAAATCACATGTGGGTGTTACCTAGGGTGGTCTAAAGTTATAAGCAATGAAAGTGAAGTAAAGTGAAAAACATTTATTATCTCATTACAATGACACCGGAAAGTGGATGGGATATATTAACCACTTAAGCCCCGGAGGATTTGGCTGCTAAACGTCCAGGGGGTATTTTGCGATTCGGCACTGCGTGACTTTAACGGACAATTGCGCGGTCGTGCGACGCTGTACCTAAACGAATTTGACGTCCTTTTTTTCCCACAAACAGAGCTTTCTTTTGGTGGTATTTGATCACCTGTGCGATTTTTTGATCATGCGCTATAAACAAAAAAAGAGCGTAAATTTTGCAAAAATAGCAATATTTTTCACATTTTTTTATATGAAATTCCCCCCAAAAAAAATGTAAAAATCAAAATTTTTTAACATTTTCGGCCAATTTGTTTTATGCTACCTATGTTTGGTAAAAAAAAATCACAATAAGCGTATTTTGATTGGTTTGCGCAAAAGTTATCGCGTTCACTAACAAAGGGAAAGATTTTTGTCATTTTTGTTGTTTTTTTTTTAATGAGTAATGGCGGCGATCTGCGATTTATTTTGCGGTACTGCGACATTGCGGCGGACAGATCGGACCCTTGACTGACATTTTTGACACTTTTGGGGTTACCAGTGACATTTCTACAGTAATCAGTGCTATACATATGCACTGTTACTGTAAAAATACACTGGTAGGGAAGGGGTTAACTTTATTTGAGAGGGAGGGGCTGTGTGTGTCCCTAGGGGCGTGCTTTCTACTGTGATTGGCTGTGGCTTCAGCTGTATGCAGAGTGATCAACGGTTCTACATAGTAGAACCGTATGATGATCATCTCTCATACACAGGGGAGAATGACAGGCAGCTTGTTTACACAAGCCGCCTGACTTTCTCCCTCTCCCCCGCCGATCGCAGAGTGACCGGCGGACATCGGGTCCGCTGGTCACACGCGCGGGGGGGTCCGTGACCACGCGGGAGCGGGAGCGCGCCTCCGGGGGCGCGCGCTCGCTCCCTAGACCCTCACAAGCAAGCGACGTATACCTACGTCAGTTTGCCTGTGAGGGGCTGACCGCCGACGTAGATAGTCGTGCGGCGGTCGGCAAGTGGTTAAGCAGCAAGTGAACATGTTGTCCCTAAAGTTGAAATGTTGATATCAGAAAACATGGGCAAGCAACTTTAACCGCTTGCCGACCGCCGCAAGTATATTTACTGCGGCGGTCAGCCCCGGCCAGGCAGAGTGACGTTAATTAACGTCACTAGCCTGGGAGGGTCTGGGGAGTGAGCGCGTGTGACTGGCGGACCCGATGTCCGTCGGTCACTCGGCGATCGTCGGGGGAGAGGGAGAAAGTCAGGCGGCTTGTGTAAACAAGCCACCTGTCATTCTCCTCGGTGTAAAAACACTGACGGATCTACTATGTAGAACCGTTGATCAGTGTCCTTACAGCTCAAGCCACAGCCAATCACAGTAGAAAGCACGCCCCTAGGGACACACACAGCCCCTCCCTCCCAAATAAAGTTAACCCCTTCACTACCAGTGTATTTTTACAGTAACAGTGCATATGTATAGCACTGATTACTGTAGAAATGTCACTGGTAACCCCAAAAGTGTCAAAAATGTCAGTCAAGGGTCCGATCTGTCTGCCGCAATGTCGCAGTACCGCAAAAAAATCGCAGATCGCCGCCATTACGCGTTAAAAAAAAAACAACAAAAATGACAAAAATCTTTCCCTTTGTTAGTAAACGCGATAACTTTTGCGCAAACCAATAAAAATACGCTTTTTGCGATTTTTTTTACCAAACATAGGTAGGATAAAACAAAGTGGCCGAAAATGTTAAAAAATTTAGATTTTTACATTTTTTTTGGGGGAATTTCATATAAAAAAATGTGAAAAATATTGTTATTTTTGCAAAATTTACGCTCTTTTTTTGTTTATAGCGCAAAAAGTAAAAATCGAAAAGGTGATCAAATACCACCAAAAGAAAGCTCTGTTTGTGGGAAAAAAAGGACGTCAAATTCGTTTAGGTACAGTGTCGCACGACCGTGCAATTGTCCGTTAAAGTCACGCAGTGCCGAATCGCAAAGTACCCCCTGGTCGTTTAGCAGCCAAATCCTCCGGGGCTTAAGTGGTTAATAAGGGTCAAATTGTAATAGCTAGATGACTGGGTCAGAGCATCTCCAAAACTGCAGCTCTTGTGGGATGTTTCAGGTCTGCAGTCATCAGGTCCACCCCACTGACGAAGTCTATGACGCAACTCGTACGGGGGAGGAGCCTGCACGTCATCACGTCGATTCCCGGAGGCCAAAGGCAGCGTTTGATGCTATGATAATTCCGCACTGCTGAAGTGCTTTGAAATGTAAGTGCGATTTCACCATTTATGATTTAATAAATAGCCTTAAAATCAGAGAGCACTAGATCTTGCTTTTATTTTTCCACACCGATGCCATATAAACCTGGAGGGACTATTAGGAGGCGGTGATGGGAAGGCAAACCAGGCTGCAGTGATTATCCCAGAGTGTGTATTGACTCTCAGGAGTCTGTTCCTAAGAGCCGGTTCACACTTCTGCGTGTGCCGGGTTCGCATGTCATGTCGGAGCGCACTGCTCCGACATGACATGCGATCAGCTGTGCGGTGCGAGTTTAGCCATACAGTTTGTATGGCTAAATTCGCACCGCACCCGCAGCAAAGACGCACAGGAGGCATTTTTGCTGCCGCATCAGGATCGGATCGCACAGCGGTTCACACTTGTGCGATCCGATCCTGTGCGAACTGCACGATCGCACTGCGATATGCGATCAAACTGGGGGTGTCGTTAAGATTACATTGACACCCCCAGCGGATCGCATATGGCAGTGTGAACTGCCGGGGGTGCGTGTGCGATGCGGGAACAGGCTGCGAATTCGCAGCCTTCCCGCATCGCAATAGTGTGAACCGAGCCTTAGGTGAGCTGCTAATCTGTCACTAGGAGCACCTGGAGTGAAGCATGCAGCACTTTTGATCACGTTTGTGGATGAAGATTTTTTGTTTTTCTTTCAGTCACTATTTTCTCTGAGGATTGGGACTATTAATATTATTGATTTTATAATCACGGCTCAGAAATTGATTTATCACTTTAGTATCACAGTTGATGGACTGATTTAGAGTTATTGTGTTAACATTTTGTACACCAAACATATTTATTTATTTATTTATCTCCAATGAAAGACTTGGCGCAGCGATATTATTTTCTTTAAGTCATCAGGACCTACCAAAAGTGGTCCAAGGATGGAAAACCGGGGAACTGGTGACAAGGTCATGGGCAGCCAAGGCTCACTGATACCCATGGGGATCAAAAGCTGGCCTGTGTAGTCCAATCCAGTAGAAGAGCTATTGTATTTGAAATTGCTGAAGTTAATGCTGGTTCTGATAGAAAGAACACAGTGCTTTCCAGTTTCTTGTGTAGCCACAGATCGGTCAGGGTGACCATGCCCACCCGTGGCCACAGCCAAAAGTAACTACAATGAGCATGTGAGCATCAGAACTGAACCACGGAGCAATGAAAGAAGGAGGCCTGGTCTGATGAATTCAAGAATGGTTTGACTAACACAACAATTATTGCAAGGTATTGACATGTCCTCTAAATTCTACAGATCTCAATACAACCGAGGATCTGTTCTGGAAAAACAAGTCTATCTATGGAGGCCCCACCCCGCAACTTACAGGACTTTTAAAGAATCTGCTACTGACAGCTTGGTGTCAGATACCACAGCATACCTTCTGAGATGGAAGAGTCCATGCCTTGACAGGTTATGGTGGGTGGTCATATTGTTATGGCTGATAGGTGTACATCACTCAGCAGACTGGAAAATGTCTGGCTGCTCCTGTGTGTGTCTAGTCTCTGTGGGAAAGTAGTGATCCACTGTAGTCAGTATGGAAAATTTGCATTTCTATTTGGTGCAAATCACTTATGTGAATTAATGCCTATTGACCAAAAATAAATACTAGTTCAACCACTTGCCGACCGCCGCATGACTATTTATTGTGGCGGTCAGCCCCTCACAGGCAAAGCGACGTAGGACTACGTCGCTAGCCTGTGAGAGTCTAGGGAGCTAGCGCACGCCCCCGGAGGCGCGCTCCCGCTCGCTCACGGACGATGTCCGCCAGTCACTCGCGATCGTCTGGTGCAGAGGGAGAAAGGCAGGCGGCTAATGTAAACAAAGCCGCCTGTCATTCTCCCCTGTGTAAGAATGGAGATCATAGGGTTCTGCTATGCAGGACCGTTGATCTCTGTTCTTATACATGAAGCCACATCCAATCACAGTTAGAAGCACACCCCTAGGGACACATTTAACCCCTCCCTCTCAAATAAAGTTAACCCCTTCCCGGACCAGTGTCATTTTTACAGTAATAGTGCATATGTATAGCACTGATTACTGTAGTAATTTCACTGATAACCCCAAAAGTGTCAAAAATGTCAGTCAAGGGTCCGATCTGTCCGCCGCAATGTCGCAGTCCTGCAAAAGAAATCGCAGATCGCCGCCATTACTCGTTAAAAAAAAAAAAAAAAACAAAAATGACAAAAATCTTTCCCGTAGTAAGTAAACGCAATAACTTTTGCGCAAACCAATCAAAATACGCTTTTTGCGATTTCTTTTACCAAACATATGTAGCATAAAACAAATTGGCCTAAAATGTTAAAACATTTTGATTTTTACATTTTTTTTTGGAATTTCATATTTGAAAAATATTGTTATTTTTGCAAAATTGACGCTGTTTTTTTGTTTATAGCGCATGATCAAAATATCGCACAGGTGATCAAATACCACCAAAAGAAAGCTCTATTTGTGGAAAAAAAAGGACGTCAAATATGTTTAGATACAGCGTCGCACGACTGCGCAATTGTCCATTAAAGTCACGCAGTGCCGAATCGCAAAATAGGCCCTGGTCAGGAAGGGGGTAAAATCTTCCGGGGCTTAAGTGGTTAAAGAGTTTGTTAACCTAAAAAAAATTGATCCTGTTCCCTTAAGATGATTGTAAAGTCTTGTGTGTGTGGTTTTTTTTTTTTAATAACAGGACTTTTGTAATAGACATTATTGTGTAATACCTGTTATGAGATTTTCCTGATTGGGTTTACAACTGCTTTACGTTTTCAGTAGAGGCAGAATTCACTGAGTATTTATGGTTTCCTTGCCTCTTTTGGTGAACTACCTAACCTACACAACTCCTAGAAAGCATTGCAGTGGAAAGTTTCATTGTAGAAACATCTCCTCTATGCAGTTTTTCATTTCTCTGGAAGTGACAGGGCTACAAAAAACGAGAGCCGCTTACTTCCAGTGGAGGAAATGAAACTAGAAAGTATGACTATTCTTCGGAAGAGCTCCATCTTCTGACAGACGCCCCTGCCTGGAGTGTAACTGACTTCCCTCAGTGCCATAAGAGGCCCTGGCAGCTTTCCATCCCTGCACAGATCTGCTATGCTTACCAATCCAAGGCCACACATGTCCCGTGTTACTTCTACGCCACAAGACTAAATGCGTCTAGAACAGTCTTTCTCAACCTTTTCAACACAGAGGAACCCTTGAAATACATTTCTGATCTCAGAGAACCCCTGCTAAAAATGAAAAATCTACAACTCATGACCCATTTGTGTGACAGTCATTGGGAAGAATGCTCCTTACTCTTGTCATCATTGGGGAGAATTACCCCCCTTACAGATAGCTAAAAGGAACAATGGTGTCATTGGGAACTTATCTGAGAGGCAGAAATTGTCCATTTCACAAGGAACCTCATAGCAACCTCAGGAGGAGCCCTAGGGTTCCACGGAACTCTGGTCTAGGTTGAAAATAAATAAAAAGATACTGCGCTAACCTTTAGGTACATGTGAGGACTTGATAAAGTGCTGGGTGATTTTAAGAATATATAAAGTGCTATAGTGATTGTGAAATATTGCTAGTATCTCACTTACATCAAAACATCAAAAAGTGCACATATATATATATATATATATACATAAATGGTGCCAAAAATAATCAAAACTTTTAAAATACAATATTTTCAATGAAAGTCCATGGAGCTGTTGATTGGAAAGTGCAATTATCAATAATATGCAATATTGCAATGCGATAGTGAATTGCTTCAATAACAGTCCATAATACTTTTCCTTCTTTTTTAGCAGTATTATGGACTGTTATTGAAGCAATTCACTATCGCATTGCAATATTGCATATTATTGTTAATTGCACTTTCCAATCAACAGTACCATGGACTTTCATTGAAAATATTGTATTTTAAAAGTTTTGATTATTTTTGGCACCATTTATGTATACAGGTCCCTCTCAAAAAATTAGCATATTGTGGTAAAGTTCATTATTTTCTGTAATGTACTGATAAACATTAGACTTTCATATATTTTAGATTCATTACACACAACTGAAGTAGTGCAAGCCTTTTATTGTTTTAATATTGATGATTTTGGCATACAGCTCATGAAAAAACAAAATTCCTATCTCAAAAAATTAGCATATCATGAAAAGGTTCTCTAAACGAGCTATTAACCTAATCATCTGAATCAACGAATTAACTCTAAACACCTGCAAACGATTCCTGAGGCTTTTAAAAGCTCCCAGCCTGGTTCATTACTCAAAACCGCAATCATGGGTAAGACTGCCGACCTGACTGCTGTCCAGAAGGCCATCATTGACACCCTCAAGCAAGAGGGTAAGACACAGAAAGAAATTTCTGAACGAATAGGCTGTTCCCAGAGTGCTGTATCAAGGCACCTCAGTGGGAAGTCTGTGGGAAGGAAAAAGTGTGGCAGAAAACGCTGCACAACGAGAAGAGGTGACCGGACCCTGAGGAAGATTGTGGAGAAGGACCGATTCCAGACCTTGGGGGACCTGCAGAAGCAGTGGACTGAGTCTGGAGTAGAAACATCTAGAGCCATCGTGTATAGGCGTGTGCAGGAAATGGGCTACAGGTGCCGCATTCCCCAGGTCAAGCCACTTTTGAACCAGAAACAGCGGCAGAAGCGCCTGACCTGGGCTACAGAGAAGCAGCACTGGACTGTTGCTCAGTGGTCCAAAGTACTTTTTTCGGATGAAAGCAAATTTCGCATGTTATTCGGAAATCAAAGTGCCAGAGTCTGGAGGAAGACTGGGGAGAGGGAAATGCCAAAATGCCTGAAGTCCAGTGTCAAGTACCCACAGTCAGTGATGGTCTGGGGTGCCTTGTCAGCTGCTGGTGTTGGTCCACTGTGTTTTATCAAGAGCAGGGTCAATGCAGCTAGCTATCAGGAGATTTTGGAGCACTTCATGCTTCCATCTGCTGAAAAGCTTTATGGAGATGAAGATTTCATTTTTCAGCACGACCTGGCACCTGCTCACAGTGCCAAAACCACTGGTAAATGGTTTACTGACCATGGTATTACTGTGCTCAATTGGCCTGCCAACTCTCCTGACCTGAACCCCATAGAAAATCTGTGGGATGTTGTGAAGAGAAAGTTGAGAGACGCAAGACCCAACACTCTGGATGAGCTCAAGGCCCCTATCGAAGCATCCTGGGCCTCCATAACTCCTCAGCAGTGCCACAGGCTGATTGCCTCCATGCCACGCCGCATTGAAGCAGTCATTTCTGCAAAAGGATTCCCGACCAAGTATTGAGTGCATAACTGAACATTATTTTTTGAAGGTTGACTTTTTTGTATTAAAAACACTTTTTTTTATTGGTCGGATGAAATATGCAAATTTTTTGAGATGGGAATTTTGGTTTTTCATGAGCTGTATGCCAAAATCTTTAATATTAAAATAATAAAAGGCTTGCACTACTTCAGTTGTGTGTAATGAATCTAAAATATATGAAAGTCTAATGTTTACCAGTACATTACAGAAAATAATGAACTTTATCACAATATGCTAATTTTTTGAAAGGGACCTGTATATATATGCACTTTTTGATGTTTTGATGTAAGTGAGATACTGTACTAGCAATATTTCACAATCACTCTAGCACTTTATATATTCTTAAAATCACCCAGCACTTTATCAAGTCCTCACATTTACCTAAAGGTTAGCGCAGTATCTTTTTATTTATTTTCATGCTCAGTCAACTATATTTCATATAGTAGACTTGATTATCTGCTGCTTCCCTCATTTTATACCGTGACCTAGGCGCGAGTAGAATCACCCATTTAAATTCTGGTCTAGGTTATGTGCAATCTTTTCCCCTTTTTTATTATTCTATACGTTTGTCTACACCCAAACCTTATTTTTTTAGTTATGGATGGAATGTGGAAGTGTCAGAGCCCCTGCCAAGCTTTTATTGCTGTCTTTGTCTCCACTGGGGAGATTCATCACCCAGGGGGATATTTGTCCTGGTGACCAAAGTCACTATGGTAAGAAGGGATGGCTTTAGATATACGTACATTAACCACTTGACGACCGTATACTGTATATATATATACAGTATATATATATATATATGTATATATAGTATATACATATATAGTATATATATATAGTATATATATATATATATATAGTATATGTATATATATATACAGTATATATATAGCGGCAAGGTGGCTTTTCTGTGCTTGATCACGTACCTAGTGATCCACTTCCAGGTTGGGGGCGCACAGGCAGCCCGCTTCCGCTGAGATTATTCTGTAATGTCCATCGGCACCCGCCGATTATTCGCTACGTAAGCAGAATGGTGGTCTGCCTATGTATACAAGGCAGATTGCCGTTCTCTTAGCAGGGAAGACATTGGTCCTTTGTTCCTGATAAGCAGGAACACAGATCTCTGCCTTCCCCTAGTACAAACACCTCCTCCTAGGCACACAGTTAACCCTTTGATAGCCCCTGATGTTAATCCCTTCCCAGCATGTGTCATTAGTACAGTGACAGTGCATATTTTTTTTTAGCACTGATCACTGTATTAGTGTCACTGGTCCCCAAAAAGTGTTAAAAGCCTCAGTTAGTTTCCCAACTGCCTACTGCAATATCGCAGTCTTGCTATAAGTCGCTGATCGCCGCCACTACTAGTAAAAATAAATAAATGACAAAAAACTCCATAAAAATATCCCATTGTTTGTAGACGCTATAACTTTTTCGCAAACCAATCAATATAAGCTTATTGATTTTTTTTTTTTTACCAAAAATATGTAGCAGAATACAAATTGGACTAACTATTGAAGAAATTAGACGTTTTAATTTTTTTTTTGGATATGTTTTAAAGCAGAAAGTAAAAAAATTATTATTTTTTTTTCTTTAATTGTCAGAATTTTTATGTTTATAGCACCAAAAATCAAACTGCAGAGGTGATCAAAAACCACCAAAAGTAAGCTCTATTTGTGGGAAAAAAGGGACATACATTTTATTTGGGTACAGCATCGCATGACCGCACAATTGTCAGTTAAAGTAACGCAGTGCCGTATCGCAAAAAATGGCCTGGTCAGAAAGGAGGCTAATACTTCTGGAGCTAAAGTAGTTAAAGCTGAACCCTGGGAAAAAAAAAAAAAAACGTAATTTAAATATGTTCCTCAATAGCCACGAAGGAAATAAATCCACTTTGTGTGCACCAAATTCTTTTGCAAACCCAGCTACTACCTTAATTAATAGCGTCACTTGTCGCACAAAGCCTATTCTACAGATGAGACCAATGATTATTTCTGCAAGGAGGGCGGAGGCAACAAACATCCTGAAATCGTGGTCAGAGGGCCCCCCCCTACTAGGGTTCCGGAACAGGTGCTACCACTGATGCTCTTTTATTTTATGCTTTCATGATTAAAAACACTTGTATTTGCCCTGCAGCTGTGCAGTTACTGGAGAACTATAGGTCCCAGCAGACCTTTTCTGAAGGTTGCAAAATGGTTTGCCGGGTCTAAATACACATCTAATTTATTATGTATTTTTTTTAGTTTCAACCTATCAGGAATTCTACATTCCAGGCACACATCCCTGAACGCAAAGATTTTGACAGGCTGCTGCAATGGGCTGGATGCTGCACCTGTGCCCAGTGCCGGGTCAAGGTAATCTAAAGCCCAGGGTGAACATGCAAAACTGCAGACCCCCCCCCCCCCCCGCTCAAAACCGCTCTCTGCAGTCCCCCCGCACAAATCGACCCTAAAAAAAAAACACTTCTTCTAGAACAAATCCTCTGCCCCTCCCAGAGTACACATCTTCTCCCCCCACTCCAAATTCCCCCCTCCCATAAAATTCCCCTCAACCACTCTCTTAGCTAAACCACCCCCCCCCCAAAAAAAAAATTCCCCTCTTCAAAAATCCCCCTCAATGATCCCTACTAGCACAAATCCCCCCCCACCCAGGGCCAGATTAACGTAGGGGCTATTGGAGCTGCAGCTCCAGGCCCCTACCTTAATATAGGCCCCGGGTTGGCCATATTCACTGTTACCGCTCTTCTGTCACTTGTAAACACAGAAGTCTGGCTTCTATGCTCGCTTCCCCAGGCAGCACCCTCAGAACCTCCCCACACAGCACGAAGGCCGGACAAGGAGGGACAGTTGCCGATGCATGGATGTGTTTATGGGCTTCAGAGACAGCATCCCATGTTGAATTAGGCATGCATGGCTGCACCCTTCCTCCTCTGGGTGCATGCCAAGGCACGGCCCTTAAGGCCCTTCAAAATCCTCAGCACCAAGCCCATGATGCTCTTAATCCGGCCCTGCCCCCACCCAAATAAAATAAAAATGTCCCCTCCTAGCACAAATCCCCTCTACCATACCACCTCTTTTAGAACAAACCCTCCAAATCCTCCTTCTAGCACAAATCCTCTGCCCCCCTCCCAACACAAATCGCCCCAAATCACAACTCCTAGCACCTCCCAAATTTCCCCTCCTATAACAATTCATACCCCCTGCTGCCCCCCAAATTCCCCCTTTCAACACAAATTCCCTTCCTCCAATCTCCAGTTCCCAGGGCAGCCGTCCCTCCTGCCCCCCCCTTGTCCCGGCCCTGTCTGTACCTCCCTGGTGGAAAAAAAAATGCTGGGATTTGATGCACAAGGGCCACACCCCACGTGTGCATGTAGCCATATGCCCAGTACACAAGATCCGTATATCGGACGATGTTCCTTCCATTTTTGTTTGGTTGCTAGGAACTCTCAATTATATACGCAAATGGGAGAGGTTACTTATGATACAAATTTTCTCGTACGATGATTCAAAAGCTTCCAGTATGCGTAACCACGCTGTAGCATGTGAGGGGAAATTATGTCATGTGCGTGTGACCCCTCTAGCCACGCTTTTCTTGCAAAAATTACCATTTATAACTTTTTTAGCATTTACAACTTGGATTGCTTTTCAAAGAACAGAAAACATCATATTTTAATCCTATTAAATGTCATTGTGTGATTTTAAATGGTTTTTCTTCTTTCCCTGGTTTTTCTTCCAGGTCGTTCTTTCGTTTCCGCTCATGCGCTGTCTACTGCTCACCATTTTTTTCAGACGAACAACATACTGATAATACGATTATCGTACGATGCGTTATAATACGATCTAAATTTTTATGCTCGCACGACCGGATAATATCGGGCGAACTGTCGTGATCGCCTCTCGTAAGCTGTGTACTAACAATCAGATTATCATCCGATCTTTTCAAAAACGTTATTTTTCGTTCGATTTTCGGATGGTGTGTACGGGCCATAACAATGTATCAGAGCCGGTTCACACTGGGGCGACTTGTCAGGCGACCTGGTCGCCTGATAAGTCACCGTGGGTCGCCTGCCATAGATTAGCACAGGACCCGTTCTAATAGGAGCGACACAAGTCGCTCCAACTTAGAAAAAGGGTCCTGTACTACTTTGGGGCGACCTGGAGCGACCTGCATTGACTTCAATGATATGAAGTCTGTGCATGCCGCTCCGAGGTCGCGGTGCGCGCTGTGCACCGCGACTTCACAGGTCGCCCCGGCAAGTCGGGTCGCTCCTATGTGAACCGGCTCTCATATAAAATAATTGCACGTAAATATTTATTTTCCTTTTTAAAACGTTATGTACAGGAGAGATGGGCGTTGCTCTAGGGCAGTAGGTAAAGGGGGCCTCAAATGGAGTCCCTGACATCAAAGGGCAATACATAATGTTCAATATTAATGCAAAATACCGTAAAATATCTGTGTCCTATAAACCTGACATGTATATGAATCACAAACACATCAGCATGCTCACAAATCTGTGAATTCTTAGTTGGCGCTCAGCACTGTTTTCACTTCCCCCCTCCAAAATATGATACAAATAATGATGCAGCGCAGCTAACAGTAAGAGGCAATTCACTAAGGCAGGCCATACAGGGAGTGAACAATGGGTTGCAGGAAAGATATTTGCTCGATTCCCCAATCAATACAGACAGTAATGTGAGAATTCCTCCTGCCGAGCGATTTTCTTCTTGTAGGGGGGGGGGGGGGATGCTGTCCCCGCTGGGTGAAGACAGTGATTATCGCTAGTGGCTAAGTTGACCAATCAACAATCGCAAGAGAATCCGGCAGGCTGGTTGTACCCAAGTTGATAGATCGATTCAGCCTGCCTATTAACGGTTCGAACTGCGAACGATTCAAACCGTGTATGGCCGACCTAAGAGATAAATACTGCATTCATTTTTTTGTTATAATAACTCATGCGGTACTTATCTCAAAAGTAGTTAATTCATTTAAAAAAATGCATAATTTACCAAATATGTTACATATTGATGTTTTGCAATATTTATCATTTAAATTTTGCGTTATTTTTGGTGTTGTTTTTTCACTATTTTTTTTTTACACACTAACACTGCACCAGAGGAAGAAATACATATGGAATAAGAAATATAATAAACAGAAATACTATGAAACTGTAAAAACATTCATTCCAGTGTGCTTTCATTCACAGAAAGATCTTCCTCTCGTGAAATGTTACAATAGTGAGACAGACACCAAAAGAAAACAAAACATGAGATAAATTGTTTAAATTTATAATTTATTTATTGATTAAAGTCAATGCATTAAAAACGCACATTCGTGATTTATCACATGGTGTTTGCTGGCGATAGTTTAGAAATGTACAATATAACAATCTGAGGAACTTAGCACTGGCTAGGAAGTGAAAAGTAAACAATTTATTGGTGTGAAAATGCTCTTCTCTGAGCTCAGGATAGAAATGAAATGAAAATGAAGATTGTTTTGTGAATGAAAGTACACTAGAATGTTTTCATAGTTTCATAATATTGCTGTGTGCCTTCTGGTGCAGGGTTAAGCCCCATTCACACTAAGGCGACCTGTGAGGCGACCTGTTCGCCTCACAGGTCGCCGCAGGTTGCCTCCCATAGGGAAGCTGCGGACCCGTTCTAATAGGAGCGACACAAGTCGCTCCGACTTAGAAAAAGGGTCCGGAGCTTCTTTGGGGCGACCAGGAGGCGACCGCCATAGACTTCAATGTTATGAAGTCCGTGGCGGCCGCTCCGTGGTCGCGGCGCTCTGCTCGCACCGCGACCTCGGAGGTCGCCCCTGGAAGTAGCGTCGCCTGCATGTGAACGGGGACTTAGCCTGCAAAAAATAAACATAAAAAAATTGCAAAACAACAACTCCAAAAATAACGCAAAATTTAAGTGCTAAATATTGCAAAACATAAATATTTATGTTTTACATTCAGTAAATAATGTTGTTGTTTTTTTTCTAGTGAATTGACTATTTTTTAGATAAATACTGCATGATTTATTTTAACTCAAAAATGAATGCGGTATTTATTTTAAGTAATTAATTAGTGAACTGACCCCAATTTATTTTTATTCCTGAGCTCAAGGCAAAACATTTCTACACTGATACATTGTATACTTTTAATTTTATTGGCCAGTGCAGAGTTCCTCTCATTTTTTTTTTTTGTACTTTGCTAAAATACTGAATGCTTCTGGCAGGTGATAAATAACGTAATGTGTGTACTTTTGTAAATTTAAAGATTTATCGCTTTCTTTTTTTTTTTGCGGTATTTTTTTAACATTTTTAACAAGTGTAGTATTTTTTTTTTTCACCTTCCATATTTTACTTTGATGAATTGACTCTTATATTATCCCATGCGATATTTCCCAAAAAAAGGGTCATGTGACCTTTATCACATGAGGTAACCTTTTGGGCTCCATTCATACCTGAGTGTAAAGGTATACTGGCATTTTTTACGCGTTTTTGCAGCTTTTTACAAGCGTTTTTAGAAGCATTTTCGAAGCATATTTCAAGCATTTTACAGCTTCAGGCATTTTTGTTTAGCCAAAAGAAAGCAGTAGGAGGAGGAGAGGGAGAGCAATTTAGGGGCGAGGAGCAGCTGTTTGAGCAGAAAAAGAGCGACAAAACGCTTTTAATATGCTCAAGTCAGGAGTTTCTATTGAAGCCCATGGAGACAAAAATGCCTGTAATCTGCCAAAAAGAAGCTCAAGTACTTTTTTGAGCGACGGGTGTTTTGCTTCAGGTGAGAGAACGCTCAGATGTGAACAGAAGCCATTGAAATGAATGGGATTTGGCTTGTTTTTGAGCTATAAGCTTCAAGCAGAAAGTCGCTCAGGTGTGAAGGTGCCTTAGTGAATTGACCCCAGTGTCTCTTAAATAAATAAGTCCCCAAATGATGAAACAAAAAAGTCCATAAATATGTATATATGGCCATCCAACCACCAGTAAACTCCAGATATCCCACTCTTCACTTTAACGTATCACCCTTGTGTCTGCATAACACCCAGTGAACCATATGCGCTCACCTCCTAGATCAGACTTTAATCAATAGTCAAACGCACTTTTGTCCCCTCTAGGGCTATACTCCAACTCACTCCTGGCTTCCAGTAGCAAACACAGCCCTCAACACGTGGACTGGAGCTTCTGATCTCCTCCTCTCTGTCTGACATTTACTCAAGTAAAGGAATAAAACCAATAGTGCTCTCCATATGTTTTAAAGCCAATAAAATAAAATCTAAAGCCAGTTGGAGTACAGCCCTAGAGGGGCAAAAGTGCGTTTGACCTTGACTATTAATTAAAGTCCAGTGCAGGAGGTGAGCACATATGGTTCACAGGGTGTAATGCATGTGACACGTGGGTGGGTGAAGACTGGGATTTCTGGATTTCAATGGTGGTTGGCCACATACGTATTTATGAACTTTTTTTGTTTCATCATTTGAGACTTTTTAAGAGACACTGTTTTAGAGCCGGTTCACACTGCAGTGCGAATTCAGCATGGCTTGCAAACGACTTCTTTAATAGAAGTCAATGCAAGCCGCTCCAAAGTTGCCTCGAGTAGTCCAGGAGCCTTTTTCTAAGTCGGAGCTACTTGAGTCACTCCTATTAGAATGGTTCCATTGCATTGGTCGCCTGACAAGTCGCCCCAGTGTGAACCGGCTTTTAGTTGCACTGCATCATTATTTGTATCAAACAATGTTCAATATGTGTAATGCTTGAGAGGAATGTCAGAAACTGCAGAACTAATCAAAGAAATGAGGGGCAGAGATTGCAGACATGCCACATTTGTCTGGGGATGTGCCCTTGGAGACAATACAAAGATGGGAACATGTTATATGAGGTTATATAAGGCCAGTGGCGGCCCGTCCATGGGGGGCACAGGGGCGCCGCCCCCCCCCCATCCATGCGTCCAGCCCCCTAATCTACATGCAGGGCGCCAGATTCATGGATTCCAATGTTTTTTTTTTTTAAGCAAGTGATTAGAGCCAGAGGCTCTAATAGGCTTCAAAAAAGGGTGGGCTCGGGGCGCAGAGCACTGCGCCCCAAGCCCACCCAGTTGTGTGACAATAGAAAGTGAATATTCGCTATTGCCACACTGATTCTCCTCCTGGCCAATTAGGAAGTGGGTCCTGAGACCCGTTTCCTGATTGGCCGAAAGGAGAGGCCATGCTATTGGCTGAGGAGGAGGAGGGAGGAGACACAGGGGAAGCCCACGGAGGAGACTGAGGGGGAAGCCGCCGCTGCTGCTGCTTCCCAGGGTGAGTGAGCCGGTGACCGGGGGGTTAGGTGTGCGGGCTGGAGCTGGTGTGGTCCGGGGGGGGTATGGTGTGGTCCGTCTAATGACACCCCCCCCCCCCCAGGCCCATGGAGCACCAGCCGCCACTGTATAAGGCTAGTAGAGATCAATGCTATTACCCTAATCAATGTTCCTTCTACAAATTGCTGAGATCCGAAGCATGGACATCATATGAAAAATGGCCGCAGGTTGGGCCCCAGGACTGTAGGGTAAATGCACACAGACATATACGAGCATTTAAATATGCCCAGAGTAAAAAAAACTTAATTTCCCTTGGAGGCTGGGTAACCGAATGGGGAGTGTACAGCCTGTTAATCACTTAAGGACCACCCGCCGCAGTTTTACTGTGGCAAGCTGGCCCTCCTGCGCAAACCGATGTAGGCCTACGTCGGTCGCGCGGCTGCTACGTCGGTCACTCGGCAGCGGAGACTCCGATTGCCGCCGGCTACCCCCGATCGCTCCCCGCTGAGATACAGTAGAAGAACGGTCAACTATTGTAAACACAGCCGTTCTTCTCTCTGGAATGATCACAGAGCTCCTGTGATCCTTCTATATAGTAACACAGGTCTCTGTGATCATTTCAAAAGCCCATCCCCCCCACAGTTAGAAACACTCCCCTAGGCTTACATTTACACGCCTGATCGCTCCACGCTGAGATAGAAGAACGGTCAACTATTGTAAACACAGCTGACCATTCTTATCTCTGGAATGATCACAGAGCTCCTGTGATCCTTCTATATTGGAACACAGGTCTCTGTGATCATTTCAAAAGCCCATCCCCCCCACAGTTAGAAACACTCCCCTAGGCTTACATTTAACCCCTTGATCACCCACTGTGTTAACGCCTTCCCTGCCAGTGTCATTATTACAGTAACAGTGCATATTTTTAGCACTGATAACTGTAGTAATGTCACTGGTCCCCCCCAAAAGTGTAAAAAATGTCAGTTAGGGGTCTGATCTGTCCGCCGCAATGTCGCAAACCCGCTAATAATCACTGATCGCTGCCATTACTATTAAAAAAAATAAAAATTACATAAATCTTTCCCGTAGTTAGTAGACACAATAACTTTTGCGCAAACCAATCAAAATACGCTTATTGCAATTTTTTTTACCAGAAATATGTAGCAGAAAACAAATTGGACTAAAATGTTAAAAAATAATTATTTTTTATTTTTTTGGGGAATGTTATATGGCAGAACGTGAAAAATATTGTTTTTCAAAATTGTTGCTTTCTTGTTTAGCTCAAAAAATAAAAATCGCAGAGGTGATCAAATACCACCAAAAGAAAGCTTTATATGAGGGAAAAAAACATAAATTTTGAATGAATTGTCCGTTAAAGTAACGCAGTGCCGAATCGCAAAATATGGCCTGGTCATTAAGGGGGCAAATCCTTTCGATCCAGAAGTGGTTAAAGAAGTGAATGGATGTATGCTTCTGTACTTGCGTAAAACTATTTGGTTCAGCATTCATGCATACATGTGCATATGGCGTACTTTTCAGAAGTGTTACACAGAAGTGCTGCAGGCGCCAAAAATTTCCTATATACGTGTATGAAGGTGATGAAGCATTGGTGTTTACATGAGTACAGGGGCATACAGCCATTCACTTCCATGACAGGCTGTATGCTGGACCTATGGCTCTCCAGGTGCCATAGTTAATTGAATAAATCCTTTCACACTGATAGATATAATACATTGTGAGAAAATTATAATGCAAAACTGTGAAACAAATAACTTATTCTTTACCAATAACCAGCAACTATAAATAAATGTAAACCCCCTAAACTCACTCCTAGAGTCAGGCTCCTCCCCTACATGTGTTAGAAAACGCTAATTGGCTAATGCGCATGCGCGAACTAGCTCCAATGTTAGAAACTGCTAATTGGCTAATGCGCATGTGCAAACTAGCTCCTGGGATATTCAATGGCTAATGCGCATTCGCCAATGCGCATGCGCGTTCGCTATGTGCTTGACCCCCACGCACGTTATGCTTTCGCGCGTTCACACGCCTTGACCCGAACGTTTTGGCACCAAAGAAGGCCTATTTAAAGACAGCTGGTGCACTTGCACTTTGCTGTTTTGTCTTCAGCTCTTCGGTGTTCATGAACCTGCGTCCTGTTGATTCCTGTCTGATTCCTGTTGACCATTGGCTCGTCCCTGACCTTGCTTGTTTGCTGCCCATCCTGACCCCAGCTCGTTTGACTACACTTTTGGATCCTTCTTGTCTGCTCATCCACCTTCGGACCTTGATCGGTTAACCCCCCCGGTGGGGCGACCCTGGGGACCGCGACCTGGTATTCACCTGCAGCCAAATCCATCCTCACCATCAGAGGCTCTGGTGAAGCCCGGTGGATACTTAGACTCCTCACCTCAGGCTAGCCCGTGATACTCACCTCAGGGGTTTTCCATCCAAGCTCCGCCCACCGGCAACGGTAAGCTTTCTCTGCACGACAGGCTTCCACCCGCTTTATAACAACATGTTTTGTCTGTTCTGACTTCATCGCATCCCCCTCAATTAAGTCAGAACAGACGAAACATGTAGGGGCCGAGTCTGACACTGGGAGTGAGTAGGAACTGTGTCTTGTCCAGTGCTTTTTTTTCTCAGAGAATAGGTGCAGGAACTCCCCCCTTCTAAGTAACTTTTTGTCTCTGCACCCTACCCACCTCAGAGCACCGACCCTTGGTTCCACCCCTACCCAGCTCTCAGTACAGCCCCTTTCAGAGAATATAGAGCCAAGTATAATTTTGTAATGCTAAGTAATTTGTATGGAATTTGGTAATGATAACAAGGAAAGCAAGCCAGCAGCTAAGACCCCTCTCCCCCCAGCAACAATAGACCTCCAACAGCAACAACAGATCTCCCCGCAGCCAACATTAATAGACTCTCCAGCAGCCAGGAATAGTAGACCCCAACCTAAACACTAGATCCCTTTCAGTAACCCCCAGTACCTAAAAATCCATCCTCCAGCAACAATAGTTTGCCACGCAAAAATAAATCCTCTCCAGCAACAATAGATACCCGAGCAGCCAGCATTAGCAGACCTCCATTACACCCCAGCACCCATTTCCATTGCATACGTTCAGTCTGGGACATGCCAGAACTGCATTCCCCTGCGTTCCTGCTGATAAGAATACCCTGATCCTGTCTTTTTTGCTGTTTTTGTGAGCTGATGAAGGATTGGAGTGGCTGGCGGCTGGCAGCTTCTCTCTATATCTTTGCAGACATATGTTAGTGCTTAAACAGCTTTTGTAAATAGCTTCATTACTTGTGTCAAATAAAATGGGATGTTTAGAAAGTGATAGGAGAAATAGGGCTGAGCGTCTGGTGAGTGCGTTTTCCTCTATTAGTTATGGTGGTCACCTTGGATCAAAGAAGTCTCTACACTTATTGGTGATGGGAATTTTTTAGTCATTGCACTGTTGGGATTGCTGCATTTGAACTTATTTAGTTTTGAAATTCATTTTGGTTCAAAATATTTTCATGGAGGACTTTATATGATCACAATATTTATTGAATGATTTATTCTGCATGAATTTTCACTTAAGGACCAGCCACCATGTATATACTGCAGCAAAGTGGCGCTATTGGGCAAAACAACTTACCTGTACGTCGTTTCGTTCAATAGCCTCTAGATGGCACTCTCATCGCCGGAGGTGTGATTGCACCATGTTTGGCTAGCAGGGATGTCAATCAACGGGTCCAGGGTACCCAATGTCCGATCATCCCCGGGAGAGGCAGAACGGCGATCTGCCTCTGTAAACAAGGCAGATCACTGTTCTGCAAGGGGACAAGATGGAGATCTTGTGTTCCTGCTTATTCACCTGACAATATTAATTGTTTTTGGACTGATATATGAACACATTTAGTTAAGGTATATTCATTTTTCTGGGCACCGGTCCTTAGAAAGGATGTGCTGGAACTAGAGAGAGTCCAGAGAAGGGCAACAAAGATAATTAGGGGAATGGAGGACATCAGCTATCAGGAAAGACTACAAGCATTGAACTTATTTCCTCTGGAGAAGAGACGATTGAGAGGGGATACAGTTGTGGTCATAAGTTTACATACCCTGGCAGAATTTATGATTTCTTTGCCATTTTTCAGAGAATATGAATGATAAAACAAAAACTTTTCTTTCACTCATGGTTAGTGTTTGGCTGAAGGCATTTATTATCAATCAACTGTGTTTACTCTTTTTAAATCATAATGACAGCAGAAACTACCCAAATGACCCTGATCAAAAGTATACATACCCCAGTTCTTAATCCCGTGAATTGCCCCCTTTAACATCAATGACAGCTTGAAGTCTTTTGTGGTATTTGTGGATGAGGTTCTTTATCTTCTCAGATGGTAAAGCTGCCCATTCTTCCTGGCAAAAAGCCTCCAGTTCCTGTAAATTCTTGGGCTGTCATGCATGAACTGCACTTTTGAGATCTCCCCAGAGTGGCTCAATGATATTGAGGTCAGGAGACTGAGATGGCCACACCAGAACCTTCACTTTATTCTGCTGTAGCCAATGACAGGTCGACTTGGCCTTGAGTTTAGATCTTTGTCATGTTGGAATGTCCAAGTACGTCCTATGCGCAGCTTCCGGGCTGATGAATGCAAATTTTCCTCCAGTATTTTCTGATAACATACTGCATCTTGTCATCAATTCTGACCAAATTTCCTGTGCTTTTGTAGCTCACACATCCCCAAAACATCAGCAATCCACCTCCGTGTTTCACAGTAGGAATGATGTACCTTTCTTCATAGGCCTTGTTAAATCCTCTCCACATGTAGTGTTTATGGTTGTGGCCAAAAAGCTCAGTTTTGGTCTCATCACTCCAAATGACTTTGTGCCAGAAGGTTGAGGCTTGTCTCTGTGCTGTTTGGCGTATTGTAAGTGGGATACTTTATGGCATTTGCGTAGTAATGGCTTTCTTCTGGCGACTCGACCATGCAGCCCATATTTCTTCAAGTGCTCTTTATTGTGCATCTTGAAACGGCCACACCACATGTTTTCAGAGAGTCCTGTATTTCACCTGAAGTTATTTGTGGGTTTTTCTTTGTATCCCAAACAATTTTCCTGGCAGTCGTGGCTGAAATTTTAGTTGGTCTACCTGACTGTGGTTTGGTCTCAACAGAACCCCTTATTTTCCACTTCTTGATTAGAGTTTGAACACTGCTGATTGGCATTTTATATTCCTTGGATATCTTTTTATATCCCTTTCCTGTATTATACAGTTCAACTACCTTTTCCCGCAGATCCTTTTACAATTCTTTTGCTTTCCCCATGACTCAGAATCCAGAAACGTCAGTGCAGCGCTGGATGAAAGATGCAAGGGTCTGTCAGGAATCCAGAAACTCATTGACCTTTTATACACACACACACTAATTACAAGCAAAAAGATCACAGGTGAGAATGGTTCCCTCTAATAGCAATTCAAACCCCTTTGTGTCCACTTGTGTGCATGTTATCAGGCCAAAATCACCAGGGTATGTAAACTTTTGATCAGGGTCATTGTTAGTTTCTGTTGTCATTATGATTTAAAAAGAGTAAACACAGTTGATTGATAATAAATGTTTCAGCCAAAAACTAACCATGAGTGAAAAAAGTTTTTGTGTTATCATTCATATTCTCGGAAAAATGGCCAAGAAATCATAAATTCTGCCAGGGTATGTAAACGTATGAGCACAACTATATGATATCAATGTACAAATACCGTACTGGTGACCTTAGCATAGGGAACAAACTTTTCAGAGAAAGAGAATTCAATAAGACACGGGGCCACTCACTAAAACTAGAAGAAAAGCAGTTTAACCTTAAACTGCGTAAAGGGTTCTTTACTGTCAGAGCAGTAAGGATGTGAAATTCTCTTCCACAAGCAGTGGTATCAGCAGGGAGCATTGATAGTTTAAAAAGACCACAACATACAGGGGTATACAATGAACGGTTAACAGCAAACACACACACATACATACATACACCATAGTTTGAACTGGATGGACTGGTGTCTTTTTTCAACCTCACTAACTATGTAAGTATGTAACTTTGGACTTCATATGCATTTATGCACTTTATCATTACTGGGTGTGATTTAGCTCTTATTTATCATTTATTTAAGTGCCGCTATTCACCTTAATTTTTATTTTCTGGTAGATTTGTTGTTTATTTATCACTATGTAAAGTGACCGCTATATGTGGTCTAACTTTTATTATTCTGTATGATTTCACTCACTTTGGCGCACAGGTAGGATCAACTGTGTAGCGAGGTTTTAATTTTAGATCCTGAGGAGAATAAATATTCACTTAATTTATATTACTGAATCAGCACTGTGATAATTATTTTGTTATATCACAAAGTTCTTAAACCTGGGCATATTAATGCCTAGATACTTCTGTGTGCATGAGGCCCTATTGGTTACAAAACAAATCTTTATTTTAAATCTTTTCAGTAAATATTTCTAGCACCCTCCTAGATAGGTGCTAGGTTAAAAGCATTGTTGCTCCATTCTGCTTATCAGGGGAGCCTGATCTGTTAGTTATGCCTGTTACATGTGTCCAGGTGTGAGTCATTTGGTCTGAGGGAGTGTCCCCACTGTATCCAATAGGGGAGCCTGTTGGACAGTGGAGGAAACCTGACCAGTGACAAAATGGCTTTTGTGGCAGTCCCAGTGGGAGGGCACCACTGCAGTGCATCCTAGGATTGACCATAAAAGCCAAGGGCACGTGCGACAGGGCGTCTTTGGCGGGAAGCAGAGTCCCAGGAGGAGGCTGACGGCTGTCTCTCTTCCTCCTGTCTGAGGAAGGTGGTCACTGGTGGTCGGCCTAGTGGACCAAGTGTGGAGCTGAGCCTGAAGGGTCCTGGAAAGCTGACGGTGGAGTTGGGGGCAGAGTCCTCTGGGAAAAACAGTGTCCGTGAGTACCAGGGGCTTGCCTAGGAAAGGGGACCACTCCAAGGAAGTCAGAGGATAGATGGTCAGCTCACACGGTTAGCAAGAGAAAAAGGGGGTGCTAAACGTGACCCTGAAGAGTAAGGGCAAAGGGGGTACCAAGCGGGGCCCTGAAGAGTGATTCACTGTATAGTTCGCTTATCTTATACTTCACTACTGTGGCAAGGTGAAGCAGCAGCCTTGCCGCCTTCTACGTAGCTAGAAGTCATCAAGTTGTGCATAGTTCATCTAGTTGGAGTATCCCACTCATCCCTTCTCCCATCCCAAGTTCTACAATAAACAACAAAAAAACAAATTCCCTAGACTGTTTTCTGACTGAGCCAAGAACCTAAATTACTAAGGATTTGCATGTACCCATGTTGCTATGGGTAACCTAGGGGAACCTGCTTTATGCAGTTCCCAAGGGAGTTGAGCTACATTTGGGGGGATCATCCAGGATGTCACCCTGGGTTACCGGCCCGGTTGCTAATGGCAACGGCTGAAGAAAATCTGTGAAAATGTCTTTTTTTTTTCAAGAACTGTGTTCTAATGCTCAAGACAAGTGTGAGGCCTGCTCCACAGGAGATAGGGAGAGTGGGATGAAGAGAAAATTGCACAATAATGGTTACTCATGGCAACGGGAGAATTCCTGTTTGTTCCGCAATGTGCTGGAAGGCGGGAGAAATGCATCTTTCTGTGAACATGGACTGTTTCTGCTTAACAGTAAATGGTGCAAGTGTGAATGGAGAAAATGGCGGCCCAGGGAACGTGGATCAGTATGCCGAGAGCTATACAGAAAAGTGTTGACCGTGCATATAATGACAGCGGGACATTCTTTCTATGTAGTGGCAGTGTGGATACTGTGAAGAAATCTATTGGCCATGCATTTAATGACAGTGGGACATTTTTCAAACGCAGTATGGTGAACCTTGCTTGTACACGTGCTAGGAAGAGAAATGTTGGGCGTGCATATGACAGCGGGACAATTCTACGGACTAGCAAAGAGGGTCAGCTGGCTCAGAGTGATGGAGGCGCAGTTGGAGCCGTTACAAGTAAGAAGAGCAGATGCGTGCAAGCTGAGAGGCACGGCCCGCTTTGCAGTGACTTCCATGCTGGCTGAGCTGAGAGAGAGGCAATGCAGGGGTTACTGAACAGCGCGGGAAAGCGCTTTCTGAAAAGTTCTTCCCAGCAAGAGGAGCCATCGCCAACCTGGAAATGTAGGCAGAGACGCCGCTCACCCACAGCCAATCGGGAGTAGGAAGGAAAGTCCATAAATTACTTCCGCCTCAGGTGTGGCTGAGAGGGAGACACGTGTGCGGAGGAGCAAGATTGGGTCTACCGGAGCAAGTCGGAGCGTGATGGTAACTAACCCACATGTTGGCGGGGAACCCACAGGGCAGATCAGGGAGCAGACTGGAGAGACGAAGACGTCCACCCTGTGGGATACAGGAGTGCGGATGGTGCCTGACGGAAGACTGGCGTTATGCACAGAAGGAGGCGTGGAGCACTTGGGCCTGGTATGTCCCCATTGCTTGAATGCGTCCATGCAAGCTTGGAGCCAGTGCGGGCATTGCGGCAATCTGCTGCTGCGGGCGGAGAGGAGTTAAAGTCGGCCCAAGAAGTTAAGTGTGACATGGGAGACCGGGGTCGCTTGTGCTTTGTCGGCTGCTGAATCGGGGCCTCTCCTGGGTTGTGGGAGAGGAGTCTTAAGGCTGATGATGCAGCTGGAGACCATGCAGACTGACAGTGGTCCAGTGTGCAGTTGGAAGGAAGCCTGAATGTCCGAGCCAGGATGCATGCAGGTAGTGCGGGCCGGAGAGTGGCCACCTGGTGCATTGAAGACTGCAGCGGCAGAGACAAAGTCTGCTCCCATAAAAATATAGGAGAAGAGATGGCCGGAGGTGACCAGGGCTGCTAAAGTGAGTGTGAGCAGCGAAGAAGAGGCCGGGGTCATTGATGTGGGGTCTCCTAATTTCCAGAATCGATACGGGTCCTTGGAAGAAGGAATAGATGTTTGGAAGTCTGAGGAGGAGAAGATTGAATGGGACTGGAGGTCCGAGGAGTTCAGCCAGTCTTGATGTGCTAGATGAAGAGACTAGAGACTCTGTGGTACAGGGAGAGTGCACCAAGAGTCTGGGGTTCTGTGAGGCCTATGCCAATCGGGTCCCAGATCTAACCCCACCCAAGGACCAGGGGAGGACTGGGCCAGGGGGCAGGGGGGCAATTGCCCCCCAGGCTGCTCTGATGCCCTGTAAAAAGGCTGCATCGCTTCTGCCACAAACATGCCTAAAGGATTCCTGGTGAAGAGAAGTAAGAAGTCCACACTGCTGGCCTACTAAATGCGGGATGAAAACAAGGAAAAAGCGCAGGCCTACCCCCCAGCATGGATGGTGTAAACTGTGTCTGAGCAGAGGCCGATTCCATGCCCCACTGGAGACTCTCCTCCCCCAGTCAGCCCTGACTGAGCTGTCCAAGCTCCCCCCAACTGCCCCCTGCTGGCCAGGTGGAGAACCTGGATTATATCAGTAGAGAGTACCTGGAGCAGAGCTTCAGCCTGGAATGAGGGTCAGGAGGAGGCCAGGAAGAGGGAGAGTGGGAGGGGGGCCGAGGCGCTGCACCATGAGCCTTTGGTTTGTATTTGCCCCCTGGGCCAAAAGTTGCCAGTCAGCCCCTGCCAAGGACTATGCCCGGGCTCGGGATCAGAATGAGGCCTATGACTCTCTTATCAAGCAAGAAGAGACCCCATTTTCTCCAGCTGGGAAATGAAACCGGAAAACCCTTCCCAGATTTTCCAGAATGCAACGGTGGTTGCAGAAGAAGGTGGCCTTGGAGTACGAGTTACGATTATCCTTACGCTCCGCGGGAGGTCATGCTTGAGATTGAGGCAAAGAGAGAATCCTGGTGTGATGAGGCCATATGGGACTTTCTCTTTGTTCCCAAACCATATCGCAACCAATCCAGGATAGATCTGTGGAAAAACTTTCTATCAGTCAGGACCCAATAGAATTACGGGCGGTCTATCTACCTGGACCGAGTGGAGGTCCGCCGCCCAGATGGATCTTGGTCAGTTCGTATAAAGGACCAGGATGGGAAGCTTGTGAGGATTCCCCATACTGACTTCTACTGCTGAGGAAGAACTCTACCATTTCAAGTAAGACTGGCTAGCCTTTGCCTAAGGACTAACTAAAGAAAAAAAAGAAAATGAGAAGCTCAGTTGTTGTTGGGGCTTGTGTCCCCTTTACATTTCCCCTTCCCCTCCTATTCCTGCAGAAGGAGTTGGGAAAGTGGGGAATACCAGTAAATGGATCTACATTAGAGGTCCATCCCTCTCAGGAGAACCTTTTGAAAGATTTCACCTTGTTGTTGCAGAGACCCTTTGGGCCATCGGGCCGGGGTCATGGATTACAAGGAAAGAGTTTACATTGAGTTCCAGGTGGACTATTTTGGCCCAACAGGCCAGGACTGCAACTTCAAGAGTGGCTGCCCAGGAAGAAGTGGGCAGCGGGCCAAGTGTCTTTGGTGGGGGGTGCCCTGGTGTCGTCAGAGATCACTGAAGAGACCTTTATTTCACGGGACAAGCGGGTTTCTCAGGCTCCAACAACTCCTGTGGAAGGAAACAAATGGACTGTTATAGGTAGTCAGGATAGGTTTCAGGATCACCTTGGAGGAGTGAACTGATCACTGGGTCAAGGCTACAGATGAAGTTGATCACTTAGTCATGGATGTTGGATGAGAAGGCCGCCCCCGCGGGGAGGAAAGTCAGAGGATAGATGGTCAGCTCACATGGTTAGCAAGAGAAAAAGGGGGTGCCAAACGTGACCCTGAAGAGTAAGGGCAGAGGGGGTACCAAACAGGGCCCTGATGAGTGATTGACTGTATAGTTCGCTTATCTTATACTTCACTACTGTGGCAAGGTGAAGCAGCAGCCTTGTCGCATTCAAAATAGCTAGAAGTCCTCAAGTTGTGCATAGTTAATCTAGTTGGAGTATCCCACTCATCCCTTCTCCCATCCCAAGTTCTACAATAAACAACAAAAAAACAAATTCCCTAGACTGTTTTCTGACTGAGCCAAGAACCTAAATTACTAAGGATTTGCATGTTGTTGCTATGGGTAACCTAGGGGAACCTGCTTCAAGCAGCTCCCAAGGGAATAGTTCTACATATTGAAACTGGGAAATCACCCAACAGTGAGAGCAGAAAACACTTTACAGAATCAGAGTTACTCCAGGCAGCTAGTGCAGTCGGTGAACCGCAAATACCAGTGCTGAAACTACATTTCATTGAGACAGTTTCATATAAATGTTAAAATACTAATAATTGCAATGATTACATAATTGTACAAACAAGTGATACGGTCGCTTTGCCTGGAGTTCCTCTTTAACAGATGTATGTGGTTATATAGCGGAAATAAAAGATTTTTATGTCGCTGTGCGGCAGATTTGATAACCAGGAGCTATTAAAGTGACATACATTTGGAGTCATATCTTCCCATTTAGAAATACTGCAAGGCTCAGTGTGACCCCAGTAGGTGTGCATAGTCATTTATTCCTTATGGTACCCTAATGTGTATATATATATATGGTAAAAACAAACACTTCTGCACTATACTACTACTGCACTATAGCACAACACAATGCAAATGGTTAATTGCTGTGTGTGGTGTGGTGTGCCGCATTGCCAGAAATAGCTCAGGTACGTTTTTTTTTTTTTTTGTGCGTTGATTTAAAGGGGAAGTCACAGGAAAGTGCATAGGCTGGAGGGGGCCGAATGAGGGTGGAGATAGGAGTACAATGCCTCACGGTTGCGCATGCGCAGTAACCAGAATGCTTCTGATCCAATGTGTACTGGTCACTATGGCAGCGGCAGCGAATTGGCCCTGCTATATCAGCATGTAAACAAAGGGCTGTGCTGCTATAGTAACCTGAACATGTCAGATCAGAAGTGCTCTGCTTACTGCGCATGCGCGACCATGAGGCATTGTACTGCGCATGCCCAAGATTTCATGGGCCAGCGAGGTGAAGTAGCACAGGTTATTGC